>NC_138346.1:22575390-22867890 GCF_046562875.1 Panthera onca | reverse complement strand
CTTATGTGATTAATTTTTTAAATTTTTAATTATTTTTAGGAACAGTAGGAAAAAACAGTAAAATGAACCTTATTTACTCATCACCCAGGTTCAATAACTATCAAGATTTTGCCAACATTGTTTCATCAGTTTCCTCCCCTCATTTTCATATGTTTTCTTCTGAAGTAAATTTCCAAGCAATAGTTTTTAGGTTTAAACACTAATTACAACAAAAAAGTATAGTTTCTTAAGATAATGACTTCACAAAACAACCTTTCTCTATTTGGTTATATGTATTTTTATACTTTGTTTGTAAAATGGTCTCTGTTTTAGAAATAAAGTTTTTACTATTCAGAATTCTATAAAACCAAATCAAGACCTTAAAAATGTCTGCAAGATTGCCACTGAACCTTAAAACTGTCTTTTTAAGGGCTCTTCTACTTTTTTTTTTCCTGAAGACACTGCTGCTTTATAAAATCTGTGATATATTTTTTCTAATTTTGGAGTATAACATTATTCTTTATTTGATTTTTAAAAAAGAAATTCAGTGTAACTTATTAGGATGGTGTTTCTTTGGGGAAGTATAATCTTGCATCTGAATATCACTCAGCTATTAATAGAGTATCTAGAAATGCAAGAGAGTCCTGAGTTTATGGAATACTTTCCATTTTCTAACACAGATTGCTTGTCACACAGGTATTCAGCTCTTTGTGTTCCTTTGCAATGGTAATTCCTACTTCACCCCAACAGTTTTCTGCAGTTTTCTTTGGGATTTTGCTGCATTTTATAGCCTTGCTCCAGTTCAAGGGACTCTAAACATTGGCAAACTGTTCAATAAGTGTGCTGTTTTTATTTTATTTTTTTTAAGGGAATGGTCCCAGCTCCCCTCTGTAACACTGAAATGTCCAGCAAGCTTTTTCTTTTTTTAATTTTTTTAAATTTTTGTTTATTTTTGAGAAAGGTAGATACAAAATCCTCTGAGCTGTCAGCACAGAGCCCGATGCAGGGCTCAAACTCCTGAACCAGGAGATCATGATCTGAGCTGAAGTCAGACACTTAACCCACTGAGCCACCCTGGCACCCTGTGCTAATTTTTAACAAAGCCAGATACAATTTGTTGCCATAAGAGCCTTTTAAGAGACAAGAATATGGAACGAGGTAGATTGCCAAATAAAAAGCCAGTAGAAAATAAAGCATTGTATCAAAGGCCTAGAATGTGGCTTATTTTCTTCTCTAATGAAAAACTTGGCTCTGGTTTTACACACCTAGAATGTCTATCTGAAGTAGATTTTTTTTTTTGGTATGCAAAATGTCCATTCACTTCAATAATAGCATCTTGATCTCTCTTTAGGGAATTTTACTTGTGCATATTTCTTTAAATAATTTTTTAAAACTTTTTCATAGAGCGAGTGTGAGTGGGGGAGGTACAGAGAGAAAAGAGAGACTCTGAAGCAGGCTCAGAGCTGTCAGCACAGAGGCCCATGTAGGGCTAAAACCCATGAACCAGGAGCTCATGACCTGAGCCAAAGTGGGACGCTTAACCTACTGAACCACCCAGGTACCTCTACTTGTGCACATTTTTTAAATTATTTATTTTGAGAGAGAGAGAGGCTCCACATGAGCCCAATGTGGGCTCAGTCCCATGAATTGTGAGATCATGACCTGAGCCCAAGTGCCCCTGCTTGTATACTCTTAATTGTTGTGTGGGTACATGATCCTGGCCTAGTTCATCACACCCTTCTTCCTGCCATTCATATAATTGGTTCAGGGATGATCCAAGCACACAACCCAACCTAGCTAATCAGGGATATTTTTACCCACTATGCAACTGCTGGGCAATAAGAGGTACTCTTTCCATTGACATCGAATTTGGGAGGCTATGAACTTGAATCTGCTGAATCTACCAAGTGGAGAAAGCCTGCCTGGGAGTGAAACCACACTGCAGAAAGCAGAGCTGAGAGACAATGAGAGATAGTACTCTTAAAACATCATTTCAGCCTCTTGTTTCTACTATTTCTGGGTTATAAATATCTATTTTTTAACTATGTTTTCTCTTTGGCCCTTTGAGTTCATTTTCTTTGAATTGCCACTGAAAATGTTCTAACATTCCATTTACTCAGACAAGTCAAACTCCATATTTTTTAAATAGCTGTCATTTTAATGCCTCATGTACATACGTAAATCATTTATGTCTCATTACTTTAACCCCAAGTATTTATCAGGTGCCCTTAATCTCAAGTTGTCTTCTAGCTCCTTGCAAAAGCTCATTTGATGTAAGCTGAATGCCAGATAAGAGGGTGAGTGAAAATGTGTGATGGAAAAAGACTGATAAAGGAACTAATTTAACTCACAGGAAGATGGCAGGGTAGGAGGATCCTAACCTCCCCTCCTCCCATGGACTCACCAAGGCTTCAGCCGTATATAAAGCAGCTCTGAGAATGAGGTAAAAACTAGTAGAAGAGAGCTCCACAGCTGGGAGGGGCAGAAATGCAGTCTGATCAGGAATCAAACACCCTGTGTGGCAGCCCACAAACAGGAAGGAAAGCTCAGTTTAGAGAAAAGGGATCAAGCCACCACACTGGGGATTCTGCACTGGGAAGACAAGCACCCATAATATCTGGCTTTGAAAATCAACATTAACTCCGGGAGAGTCAGGGGCTATAACAAACTGAGACTCAATTCTTAAAAGGCCTCCACACAATCTTCCTTGCTCCAAGACCTATCATAGAGACAGCAATTTGAAAAGCATCTGTGCCATATGGAAGCACATTTATGGAGTAATTTTAAGGCATGTGACAGAGAGTCAGGATATGTAGAATGGAAGCCTGGCAGGTGCCATTTTCTTGCCCTCATTTAGCATTGCTGGCCCAATGCTGGCAGGTGCAGTTTTGATCCTTGCCAGCACTGCTTGCCCAGCCCTGGCAGACACACCTGGAAGACAGCCTTGATAAAACAAATGCACCCTGAAAAGTGGCTACCAACCTAACATAGCCAGTGCAATCTCAACGAGGACCGGTGCTCTTCCAAAGCAACTCCTATCCCAGAAAGGGGTGGTAGTTAGCCCTGCCCCCGACCACATCTGCAAGAGCCATAGCTAAACATCTCAGGAATCTGTGCTGGGAGGCCAGCTACATGGACTAGCATGCCCACAGCAGTCATAGTTCAGCCATACCAGGAGGGTGGACTGACAGTGGGGACATCACTGGAACACCAGATTTGGTGACCAGGGAGAATTGTGTTTCTGAGCCCCACAGGGCTCAAGCCTTCTACATGAGTCCACTACTTTCAAAACCAACATTTATAGATGATTTACCTGATACATAAAACAAATAGTGTCAAATGAGGAGATAGGAGGATATGTTCCAAACAAAAGAGTAAGATAAAGCCACAGAAAAAAGTACTAAAGATTTCAAAGTAATGGTAAAAGAGATACTAACTGGACTTGAGAGAAGAGTAGATGACCTTAGTGATATCAACAGTGTTAGAAAAAAAAAGCAGAGCTAAAAAATACAAACTGAATTGAAAAACACACGAAAGAGATATAACAGTAGATTAGAGATGCAGAAGAATAGATTGGCAATCGTTAATGGAAAATGACCAAGTTGGAGAGCAAAAAGAAAAAATAATTTAAAAAAATGAAGATAGGTTAAGGGACCTCAAAACACCACCTAGTGTGGTAACATTTAGAGTCCCAAAAGGAAAAGAGAGAGAAAAGAGGGGGCAGAAAACTTCCAGGTCCAGGAGAGCAGAGAGCTCCACAAACAAGATGAACCCAAGGAGGTCTACACCAAAACACATAATTAAAAAATTAAAGGCAGAATCATAAAAGCAGCTAGAGAAAAGTAACTAGTTTTGTACAAGGGATACCCATAAAGTTATCAGATGATCAGATGATTTTTCAGCAGAGACTTTGCAGACCAGAGGGTGTGGCATGATAAAGTGCTAAAAGGAAAACAAAAATCTACCAAGAAGGAGAGATTGTTTCCCAGAGAAAAAAATAATCACCACTCAACCAACCTTATATGAAATGTTAAAGCAGCTTCTTTAAGCAGAGAAGAAAAGGCTATAACCAGATGATTATGAAGGATAAAATTTCACTGGTAAAAATATATAGTAAAAGTAGATCAATTACTTACAAAGCTAATATGAAGGTTAAAATACAAACGTCAAATCAATTATACCTACAATAATACAAAAATGTCAAATACATAAAACATGAAGAGGGGAAAAGTAACAATGTTACTTTTTGAATGTTTGGGGTCAGTCAGTTGAGCATCTGACTTTGACTCAGATCATGGTGATCGCACAGTTCGTGGGTTTGAGTCCCGGGTCAGGCTCTGTGCTGACAACTCAGAGCATGAAGCCTGCTTGGGATACTGTGTCTCCCTTTTTCTGCCCCTCCCCTGCTCGTGCTCTCTTTCTCTCTCAAAAATAAACACTAAAAACAAATTTTATAATGTGTTTGAATGTAAGTGGCCATCAACTTAAATAGACTATGATATGTGTAGTAGGATGTTATGTATGAACCTCATGGTAACTACAAACCAAAAACATAAAATGAACACCCAAGAAATAAAGGAATCCAAGTATAATACTAAACACAGTCATTAAATCACAAGGGAAGAGAGCAAGAGAATTGGGGGGAAATAAAAGAACTGCAAAACAACCAGACAACAATATTCAAATGGAAATAAGTAGGATGGGAGGGCGATCTGGCTGCGACATCTGTCACCCCATTGATCGCCAGGGTTGATTCAGCTGATCTGGCTGGTTAGGCGGGTGTGTCCTTCCTCCCTCACTGCTCCATGTGCATCCCTCCCGAAGCTGTGCGCTCGGGTGGAAGAGGACGGCCTTCCCTGATAGAGGAGGATCGTTCTTCGGTCAAGGGTATACGAGTAGCTGCTCTCCCCTGCTAGAACCTCCAAACAAGCTCTCAAATGGCAATAAGTACATGCCTTTCAATAATTACTTGAAACACAAATGGACTAAATGTTCTAATAAAAAAATATAGGGTGACTGAGTGGATAAAAACAAGATTCATAAATATGTTGACAATAAGAGACTCCAGGCCTAAAATCAGATACAGAATGAACACGAAGGAATAAAAGATATGCCACACAAATAGAAGTCAAAAAAAAAGTTGGTGTAGCAATACTTATATCAGACAAAATAGACTTTAAAACAAAAGCTGCTGGGGCACCTGGGTGGCTTGGTCGGTTAAGCGTCCGACTTCGGCTCAGGGCATGATCTCACGGTCCGTGAGTTCGAGCCCTGTGTCAGGCTCTGTGCTGACAGCTCAGAGCCTGGGGCCTGTTTCAGATTCTGTGTCTCCCTCTCTCTCTGCCCCTCCCCTGTTCATGCTCTGTCTCTCTCTGTCTCAAAAATAAATAAATGATAAAAAAAAAAAATTTAAAACAAAAGCTGTAAAAAGACACAAAGAAGGACATGATATACTAACAGATTATCCAAAAAGAGGATAAACAATTATACTTATGCATATAATAAAGGAGCACCTAAATATATAAAGCAAATATTAAAAGATATAAAATGAGAAACTGACAGTAGTACAATAATATTAGGGGATTTTCACACCCTACTTACATCAGTGGATATATCATTGAGACCAAAAGTCACTAAGGGAACAGTAGCTTTAAATGAACTTAACAGGGGCGCCTGGGTGGCTCAGTCGGTTAAGCGGCCGACTTCGGGTCAGGGCATGATCTCCTGGTCTGTGAGTTCAAGCCCCACATTGGGCTCTGTGCTGACAGCTCAGAGCCTAGAGCCCGTTTCAGATTCTGTGTCTCCCTCTCTCTGACCCTCCCCCGTTCATGCTCTGTCTCTCTCTGTCTCAAAAATAAATAAACATTAAAAAAAATTTTTTTTAATGAACTTAACAGTATTATACAGAACAGGCCACTCCAAAACAGCAGAACACATTGTTTTTCAAGGGCACATGGAACATTCTCCATGACAGATCATATTAGACCACAAATTTCAGAAGTTTAAGCCTGAAATTATAGTGGCACCAGCATGGCTCAATGGGTTAAGTGTCTGACTCTTGATTTGAGCTCAGGTCATAATCTCACGGTTGGTGAGTTCAAGCCCCATGTCTGGCTCTGCACTGTCAGAGCCTGCTTGGGATTCTCTGTCTCCTTTTCTCTCTGTCCCTCCCCTGCTGGGTCTCTATCCCTCTCTCTCAAATTAAATAAACATTTATAAAAATGATTGAAATTATATTGAGCACCTTTTCTGACCACAATCATATGAAACTAAAATTAGAAAAAAAAATCTAGGCTAAACATCATGCTACTAAATAACCAATAAGTCAAATAAGTCAACAAAGAAATCAAAGAAGAAAACAAATATTTAGATACAAATGAAAATAGAACCACAATGACTTAAATCTTTGGGATATAGCAAACACAGCTCTAAGAGGGAAGTTTATGGAGATACAGGCTTACCTCAAAAAAACAGGAAAAATCTCAAGAAATCTAACTTTACATCTAAAGTAACTAGAAAAAGAAGAATGACTTATTTAAAAAAAAAAAACAGAATCAGGGGGTTCCTGGGTGGCTCTGTTGGTTAAGAGTCTGACTCTTGATTTCAGCTTAGGTCATGATCTCACAGTTCCCAAGATTGAGCTCCACATCAAGCCCTGTGCTGACAACATGGAACCTGCTTGGGATTCTCTCTCCCTTTCTCTCTGCCCCTCTTCTGCTCATGCAAGCTCATTCAAAATAAACAGGAAAAAAAATCTTTTTTAACTGAATCAATAATCAAGAAATGCCCAATAAACAAAAGTCAAGGACCAGGTGATTCCCTGGTGAAAAGGACACTTATTTTTCTCAAACTATTCCAAAAAACTGAAGAGGAAGGAACACTTACAAGTTCATTTATGAGGCCAGTATCACTCTAATACCAAAACAAGCTAAAGACACTACAAAAAAAGAAAATTACAGAACATTATCCCTGATGAGCATAGATGCAAAAATCCTCAAAATATTAGCAAACCAAATTCAAAAAATACATCAAAAGTATTATTCACAAAGATCAAGTGGGAGTTTTTGCAGGATGCAAAGATAGTTCAATAAACACAAATCAAAGTGATACACTTCATTAACAAAATGATAAAAATCATATCTCAATATGCAGAAAAAACATTTGACAAAATTCAACATTCATTCATGACAGAAACTCTCAACAAAGTGGGTATAGGATGAATATCCCTCAACATAATAAAAACCATATATAGAAACCCATAGCTAACATCATTCTTAGCTTTGAAAAGCTGATCATTGTTCCTCTAAGATCAGGAAAAAGACAAGGATGCCCACTTTCATGACTTTTATTTGGTATAGAACTAGAAGTCCAAGCTACAGAAGTCAGACAATAAAAAGAAATAGAAGACACTCCAATTGGTTAGAAACAAGTAAAACTGTCACTATTTGCAGATGACACGACGCATAATCAAGTAGCATAAAGAGAAAATAAGAAAACTAATTTGTTGAAAATTGCATTAAGAAGAATAAAATACTTATGAATAGATTTGATCAAGGACCTAAAAGACCTGTACTCTGAAAACTAGAAGACATTGATAAAAGAAATTGAGAACATTCCAAATAGAATGATATACCATGCTCATGAATTGGAAGAATATTGTTAAAATGTTCATACTACTCAAATCATTCTACACATTCAGTGTAATCCTTATCAAATATAAATAGCATTTTTCACAGAACTAGAACAAATAATTCTAAAATTTACATGGATCCACAAAAGACTCAAATTAGGCAAGCAATCTTGAGAAAAAACCAAAGCGGAGGTTTCTAACTACAATGGAACAATATAGTAATCAAAACAGTATGGTACTGGCAGCAAAATACCCAGGTCAATGGAACAGAAAAGAGATCTCAGAAATATACCCATAATATTATGGTCAATTAATCTATGACAAAGGAGACAATACATACAATGTGGAAAAGAGAGTCTCTTCAATAAATGGTGCTGGGAAAACTGGACCACTTCCTTACACCATATACAAAAGTGAAGTCAAAATGGATTAAAAAGCTAAGTATGAGACCTGAAATTACAATATTCCTGAAAGAGAATAAAAACAACTCTTGAACATCAATCTTAGAAATACATTTTTTGGCTCCTCAGGCAAGGTAAATAAAAGCAAATTTGACAACTAGAGTTACATCAAATTAAAAAGCTTTTGCACAGCAGAAGAAACAATCAAAAAAATAAAAAGGTAACTTACTGAATGGGAGAAGATATTTACAAATGTTATATTTGGTAAGGGGTTAATATTCAAAATATACAAAGAATCCTGTAACTCAATACCAAAAAAATAATCATATTTTAAAATGGGCAGAAAGGGACCTGAAGAGACATCTTTCCAAAAAAGACTCATATAGATAGCCAACAGACACATGAAAAGATGCTCAATGTTACTAATCATCAAGGAAATGCAAATCAAAATCACAATTACATATTATTCCACACCAGTCAGAATGCGAGTGTCAAAAAAGAAGTAAGTGTTGTCAAGAATGTGGAGAAAAGGGAATTATGGTACACTCTTTGTGGGATTGTGAATTGGTGCAGTTACTATGGAAGACAGTATGGAGATGCCTCAAAAAATTAAAAACAAATGCCATATGATTCAGCAATTCTAAATCTGAGTATTTACCCAAAGAAAACAAAACTAATTTGAAATGATATATGCACCGTTATGCTTATTGCAGCATCATTTATAATAGCCAAGATAGGGAAGCAAACTAAGTGTCTGTCAATAGATGACCCAACTGGGGTGCCTGGGTGGCCCACTTGGTTAAGCACCTGACTGTTGATTTCAGCTCAGGCCATGATGTCATGGTTTGTGAGATCAAGCCCACCCTGGGCTCTGTGCTGACAGCCCAGAGCATGCTTGGGATTCTATCTCTCTGACCCCCGTCCACTCATGCTCATTTGCTCTATTTCTTTCTCTCTCTCAAAATAAACATATGTTAAAAAAAAAACGAATGAATTAAGATGTGGCACACACATCACACACACAGTTCGTAGAATATTCAGCCATAACAAAGAATGAAATCTTGACCTTTGCAACAACTTGGACGGACTTATAGGGCATTATTTTACTGAAATCAGAAAAGAACAAATACTGTATGCTTTTACTTATATGTGGAATCTAAAAAACAGAACTAGCCAAAATGGAAAAAGAGCCCTAAATACAGAGAGCAAAGTGATAGTTGTCAGAGGGGAAGGCATAGGGGAATGGATGAAATAGATGCAGGGGATTAAGAGGTACAAGTTTGCAGTTATAAGTCACAGGAATGTAAAATACAACATAAGGACTCTAGTTAATAATACTGTGATAACTTTGGGGTTTTTTTGAATTTTTTTAAATGTTTGTTTATTTTTGAAAGAGAAAGAGACAGAGACACAGGGAGACCAGGGGCAGGTAGAGACAAAGGGAGACCCAGAATCCAAAGCCATTTCCAGAATCTGAGCTCTCAGCACAGAGCCCAAAGCAGGGCTCAAACTCACAAACCCTGAGATCATGACCTAAGCCAAAGTTGGACACTTAACCAATGAGCCACCCAGGTGCCCCAATATTGTGATAACTTTGTAAAATGATGATAAATACATTTATCATGGTGAGCATGTAATATATATATAATAAAATGTTGAATTAATATGTTGTACACCTAAAATTAACAATGTATGTCAACTATAGTTCAATTAAAATAAAATTTAAATTTTTAAGTATTAAAAAAGACTAATCACATGTTGGTTTAAATTTTCTATGAATATAAAGCCAGGTCATCAGACTGTAATATACTAGAATATTACTTTAGATATTCATAAAGATGACTTCACAGAATTATGAGTTAATATATATTTAGCCCTTCATGTACCAGCCAAATTAGCTTAGCTTTCTGGCATAAATACTTTCCTTTTTCCTCAGGCTGTAGAATAGAAAAAGTTTATAGACAATTTGGGTTGTCATTCTTGCACTAACACTAGCTCTGTTATCTTGATGATGTTACTTAACTTCACTATGATTCAATATCTTTACCTATAAAAATGAAAATGTTTACTTCACATGCAGTTTTTAAAAATTACATAATAGAAAATTTTCAGAAAACAGTAGATATTCAATAAATGGAAAGCAGTGATTTTATCTTTTATTATCAACCCCTTGAAATCATTTTAAAGTTAACATATCAATTAGGTATTAGGTCTGTATTTCCTCAAGTAATGGATTGTTATGAAAGATTTGGAATTTAGGCAGTCTACGATTTCAGAGATTTAATTATTTTCTAAAAACCAGATTTGTTTAAATATTTAGCCACTGTAAACTTATACAGGACTTTCACATTTGATTTTTTTTTCTTTTGGGGAGGAGGTGCTATTATCTTGGCTGTAATTCTTTTTTTTTTTTTTTAATTTTTTTCAATGTTTATTTATTTTTGAAAGAGTGTGAGAAAGGCAGAGAAAGAGGGAAACAGAGGATCCAAAGCAGGCTCTGTGCCAACAGAAAAGAGCCCAATGCGGGGCTCAAACTCACAAACCATGAGATAATGACCTCAGATGAAGTTGGATGCTTAACCAACTGAACCACCCAGGTGGCCCTCTTGACTGTACTTCTCATTACTGTCTACTTTCACCCAATGGATGATGTTTCCCTGGAATAGGAAGAATGAAGTTCTAAAAATAAGGATACAATTATTACTAATTCAACACCTCAACATTGACTAAGGAAGGCTGATAGTATTTTCTTCCCCACAGAAAATGCTCCATGCTTCAGAAGTGCTATTTCTTCATAATGAAGTTAGTGCTGACACAAGTGTCCATGAAGATCAAAACTCCTAAAATATTAGAACTCTATAAGTCTTAAAATGTAGTAAATGTTATGGTTTAAATAGTGAAAAATGAAAAACACTAAAGGTGGTTTTATTACTTTAAAATATTAAAAAATAAAGCTTTAATTAAATTTTTATTATAAAATATAAGCCTTTGGGTCCTTTCTCTACTCATGAAAAATGGGGGGAAAATATCACAGACTATGACTTGCTCTAAACCACACTTTACCATAGTTTATCTGATCCCCAGAAATGAACCAAAACTAGATTTTCCAAGAGGAGAGGGGCCAACATGGTGGAGAAGTAGGGGGAATCCATACATCCCACGTCTCTCAAACAAAGAAATGTAGAAGCCAAAGGACTTTGAACACCAGAGCCTAGGAGGAAAAGAGATTGAATCTACTAGGAAGAAAATGGGAAAGCTGGAAAAAAGATAGGGCTACTCCAAGGAACAAATCAAAGCACACCTGGTAGAGGGTCCAAAATATTACTACGAGTAGGGTAATAAAATAACCAAAGTCACAACAACAGAGAGCAAGTGACAATCCCTGAAAAAACACCTCCTGAAGGGCCAGGCCCTGGACAGTGTATGACCCTCCTTTAATATAGCAGTGCTCACAGGTGCAGAGCACACAAGCTTTTAAAATGCATAAGGGACAGAAAACTAGCCAATTGACAAAACAGAAGAATCCTCCTCAAAAGAAGTTCTAGGAAGTAGTGACAGCTAATGAATTCATCAAAACCAATTTAAGCAATATAACAGAACAGGAATTAAGAATAATAGTCATAAAATTAATTGCTGGGATTGAAAAAAGCATAGAGGACAGCAAAGAATCTATTGCTACAGAGATCAAGGGACCAAAAAAAAGTCATGATGAATTAAAAATGCTAAATGAGGTGCAAAATAAACTGGAGGTGGCCACTGCATGGATTGAAGAGGCAGAGGAGAGAATAGGTGAATTAGAAGATAAAATTATGGAAAAAGAGGAAGCTGAGAAAAAGATGAAAAAATCCAGGAGTACGAGAGGAGAATTAGAGAACTGTGATGCAATCGAATGGAATAATATCCGTAATTCCAGAAGAAGAGGGAGAGAAAGGGGCTGAAGGTATACTTGAACAAATCATAGCTGAGAACTTCCCTGATCTGGGGAAGGAAACAGGCATTGAAATCCAAGAGGCACAGAGAACTCCCTTCAGACATAACTTGAATCGATCTTCTGCATGACATATCATAGCGAAACTGGCAAAATACAAGGATAAAGAGAGAATTCTGAAAGCAGCTAGGAATAAACGGGCCCTAACATACAAAAATAGACACATAAGGGTAGTAGCAGACCTATCTACTGAAACTTGACAGTCCAGAAAGGAATGGCTGGAAATCTTCAATGGCAGCAACGTGCAGAAGAATGAATCTAGACCACTTACACCATTCACAAAAATAAACTCAAAATGGATGAAGCACCTAAATGTGAGACAGGAAACCATCAAAACCCTAAAGGAGAAAGCAGGAAAAACCTCTCTGACCTCAGCGGCAGCAATTTCTTACTTGACACATCTTCAAAGGCAAGGGAATTAAAAGCAAAAATGAACTATTGGGACCTCATCAAGATAAAAAGCTTCTGCACTGCAAAGGAAAGAATCAACAAAACTAAAAGGCAACCAACGGAATGGGAAAAGATATTTGCAAATGACATATCAGATAAAGGGCTAGTATCCAAAATCTATAAGGAACTCACCAAACTCCACACCCTAGAAACACATAATCCAGTGAAGAAATGGGCAGAAAACATGAATAGACACTTCTCTAAAGAAGACATCCAGATGGCCAATAGGCACATGAAAAGATGCTCAACATTACTAAATGAGGCTAAAATGAACAAATCAGGAAACTCTAGATGCTGGCGAGGATGTGGAGAAACAGGAACCCTCTTGCACTGTTGGTGGGAATGCAAACTGGTGCAGCCACTCTGGAAAACAGTGTGGAGGTTCCTCAAAAAATTAAAAATAGATCTCCCCTATGACCCAGCAATAGCACTGCTAGGAAGTGACCCAAAGGATACAGGAGTGCTGATGCAAAGGGGCACTTATACCCCAATGTTTATAGCAACACTTTCAACAATAGCCAAATTATGGAAAGAGCCTAAATGTCCATCAACTGATGAATGGATAAAGCAGTTGTGGTTTATATATACAACGGAATACTACTTGGCAATGAGAAAGAACGAAATATGGCCTTTTGTAGCAATGTGGATGGAGCTGGAGAGTGTTATGCTAAGTGAAATAAGCCAGGCAGAGAAAGACAGATACCATATATTTTCACTCATATCTTGATCCTGAGAAACTCAACAGAAGAACAGGGGGGAGGAGAAGGGGGGAAAAAAAAGTTACAGAGAGGGAAGGGGCAAACCGTAAGAGACTCTTAAATACTGAGAATAAACTGAGGGTTGAAGGGGGATGGGAGGGTGATGGGCATTGAGGAGGGCACCTTTTGGGATAAGCACTAGGTGTTGTATGGAAACCAATTTGACAATAAATTTCATATTAAAAAAATAAACTTAAAAAAACTAGATTTTCCTCTGACATCAGTAAATGATATTCTAAAATCTTTGCAAAGCTCCAGGTGCATGGGGTCCCTGAATAAATATTATTTCAACACTGATCAGCTGCATAGGTGAGGACCAAGTTAGGAAACAGGTCTACAAGGATTCCTTAATGAAAGCAGGTGGCTGTTGATATTCTAAATAGATTCAATAATTAGTTCGAACATTTTTAGGACTTTAGGTGCATCTCACAAGGGATTTGTGTAATGTTTAGAAGACAGCTCATGTAGGAAAGCACCTGTTCAAGATATTCATTCATGCTCACCTACTAGGGGAAAATATTTTATAAAACCAAAGTTCTGTTCCTAGCAAGGAAATACTTTATGTTTTGGATTTATTGACCTACCAAAATTTAGGAGTTTCTATGGTGCCAAAGAAATGCCTTCTTAAACAAGATATGAATTTCATGTGAAAGACATATATAATTATTATATTCATTTAAAACTATTTAGAGCAAGCATATAAAACATACTCTGTGGAGCAAAATTTACTTGCTTAATAAAATTCCATACTAAGTGTAAGTAATGTTACATTTTATCTTCAACAGCTGTTGTATCCATTACACATTATCTACTCTAAGTTAAGGTAAACATATCTGCTTGACTATAGTACTAAAACAAGGTATCAAAGCTTTCCCTGCTCTATTGTCATTTTTATGTATGTTTTTAGCCAGAGAATTTTAAAATGCATTTATTTCTTAACATATGTTTATCCTTTGACACAAATTAATCTTTGTGCAAGCAGTACAACCTTATAAGAGAAAAGTTAAGGTCTTTTAGCAAGCATATACATAGTAAAAATACTGGAAAAGTTTATAAATTGTTACTGGAGCTCAGGCAAGTTAAATTCCCAGCTAATTTTTTTTCTGAAATTTATTGATTAGAAATAGGATGCAAAATAAACTAAATCAAATTTCACATCTCCTTCAACGGTGTTTTTGAAATTCTGAGTAATGACCCAGGTTGAGCCATTAATGCAAATCCTCAAAACTTAAATAGTTTCTTGATACTTTTCATTTTGAGGCATCTTTTAAAGAAACAACAGATGCCTCTCCACATGCATTCTAAAAATCAATACAATTAATCAATAATACTCTCTGCAGGTAATAAATGCTGAGAAGCATTTCTGCCTATCTATATTGATCGAGAGAATTGCTTCAAATTGGTTCTGATGTGTATAAAAATCATTTCCTTATTGATCAAAACCTCTTTCCCCCTCTCTGATATGTTATTTTATATATGGCACACAATTTTTATAGACTTCACTTTTGTATATTTGTGATAAATTTCCTATGATCTGTGTATGAAACTAATTTGAATGAAATGTAAAATGGGTATTTTTGTTTGGGGGAATATATTGTTGAAAATTTAATCAAGGCATGAACAATTATGAGAAATTACTGAAGTTATTTTAATGAGAAATGAAATGATGTATTTCATTCACATTTTCATTATTTGTAATAAACATAAAAGTTTTGAGTCTGCTTCTATTGCTTGTAACAGAATTTCATTCATGCAGACATATGTGTTTAGTCCAGAATGATGTTATTCTTGATGATATAATAGAAAACTGCAGTTTTAGGCAACTGTTGACTCATAATACTGCTGTCAAATTATATTTTGTAACATGATATATTTATAAGTGAATTTTGTGACCCTTTTTTTTTAAATATAAGTGTACAAACACAGGGTAATAAGAAAAGTGTGTCTTCTAAGTTAACTTTCTAAACAATAAGTTTATACTTTCAATATATAGCATTTAATTAATTTCATTAAATAGGATTCTATTCACTTGACCCAAACAATATGTGAAACTAGGGGTACCTGAATGGCTCAGTGGGTTAAGCGTCAGACTCTTGATCTCAACTCAGGTCATGATCTGAGGTTCATGGGTTCAAGCCCTGCATCTAGCTCTGTGCCATCAGTGCAGATCCTGCTTGGGGTTCTGTTTCTGCTTCTCTCTGCCCCTTCCTGCTTGTGCTCACTCACTCTCTCTCTCTCAAGATAGGCAAATAAACTTAAAAAAAATATGTGAAGTTACAGTTGCCTTAGCTAATAGTACCTGATAACTGATGGCTCATTGGGTAAGTTATTCAATGAAAGACTTTTCCAAATAAGCTCAACTTTCAGAGAATCTCAGCTTTAAATACATTTACTAGTGTACTGAATTACTCCTCTAATAAAGGAGCACCTGGGTGGCTCAGTAGGTTGAGCGTCAGCCTTCAGCTCAGGTCCTGATCTCAAGGTTCATTGGTTGGAGCCCAACATCGGGCTCTGGACTGACAGCTCAGAGGTTGGACCTGCTTTAGATTCTGCATCTCCCTCTCTCCCTGCCCCTCCCTTGCTTGTTCTCTGTCTCTGTCTCTCTGTCTTTGTCTCTAAAATAAATAAAGATTAAAAAAAGAAAAATCAAAGATTCCTATCAATATTATTTAGTAAATTTTAAAACCTACACTACCTGTTTTCCTTATTTAAATGTTCCATTACAAATGGCATCATTTTTGCTAGTAAATATACCACCTTGGAAAGTGTTACTGAACCACTATCTTTGCAAGACTTAACTACAAATTTATTTTATTCACCTGTTCTACGTGAGGGAGAGAGAGAAGATGGTGGAGTAGGAGGATTCTAAGCCCCCTCATCCCACAAATACAACTGGTTACATCAATGTAAATAACCCAGAAAATGACCTGAAGATTGGCAGGGCAGATTCCATAACTAAATATAGAGAAGAGGCCACATTGAATAGTGTAGGAAGGGCAGAGATGTGGTCAGGAGATAAAAGTACCTGTGGGACTGTCCACATGAGGAACACAGTGGTTGCAGAGAGGGGAGAGAAACAGACCCTCATACCAGGCACCCCAAGCAATAGGAACCCACACAGGAAAATAAATCCCTATAACATTTGGCTTGGAAAACCAGAGGGACGTAATTTCACAAGTACTTACAATCAGTGGGGTTTAACCCCCCTGGAACTTTACAATAATCTGGCTTGGCTCTGATATTGGAAGACAATAGGAAACTGAATCTCTGCCCTTAAAAAGACAGCACAAATAATAGCCCCACAGAGATACTGTATGGAAGCAGCAGTTTGAAAAATGCCTGGGGTATATGGGAGGCAGATTTGTTTAATCATCTCAGAGTGTGTGCTGGAGGAATGGGAATTGTTAGAAAACTTCTCCAGGAACAAGGGAGCTAGTGAGTGCAATTTCCCTTCCCTGCTCCTCAATCTAGATACAAGGCCACCTGCAGGAATTCACATAGCACCAACACTTTCCACCTAACTCACTAACTTGCTATATCAGCATGCTCTGACCCCTGTGTTCTCCTACAGACACACCCCCTCTAGCCAGGACAAAACTCCAGGTCTCCTCCCACAGCAAACACTGCTAACACTGTATGCCCCATCCCTGTACGCTTTTGCAGATTTTCCCCCTCCAACCCTGCCTGCCTCCATCAGGCAACTTCAAGTCCCCTCCTGCAGCAGATCAGGGCAGACCTTGTTGGCAATGTGCATCCCACATTTCCAATATTTCCTTGGCAGGAGCCCTTCCAAAGTGACACCACAAGCTGGCAATATGCAAGCAGCCCTGACAAGGACCAGCACCATTCCAATGTGACTCTTGCCCCTGGAATAGGAAAAGATAACCACACACACCAGTCCAAATGCAGCCCCAAATATGGACTGCGAACAGATAACATCTGACTGCAGGCCCTCTCCACAAACAAAAGCTTCTCAGGGGACAACTCAGGGAAAGTACCCTGCAGTTCTGTGCTATTGCATCTCTAGCAAATGCCTGTTCTGACTCAACTCAAGCCCAAGGTAGCCCTAGACTGGCCCATAAATAACACAGGCACAAAACTCTGCATATAACAGGCAAAGAAAGCCATTGCAGATGACTAAACTGAAGGCAAATGCAGCTAAGCCACAACAGTATGGTGAATGCAACACACACAGGAGACACCCTTGAAGCACCAGATTCTAGTGAACAGGGGAACTCCACTGTAGGGCACTACAGTACCTCTTCTTTATAAGGTCACTATTTTCAAGAGCAAGAGATGTAGCTGACTTTTCTTACACATAAAAGCAGACACAGAGTTAGACAAAATGAGGAGACAGAGGAATATGTCCCAAATGAAAGAACAGGACAAAATCACAGCAAGAGAACTAAATAAAACAGAGATAAGTAGCATGCCTGATAGAAAATTTAAAGCAATGGTTGTAAAGATACTCAATAGACTGGAGAAAAGAGAGGAGGCCCTCAGTGAGACCCTTAACAAAGAAAAAACATTAAAAAGGACCAATCAGAGATGAAGAAAGAAATTCATGGCCACTAAACCAGCCCTACAAGAAACGTTAAAGGGAACTTTTTGAACAGAAAGGAAAGACCATAGGTAATAGTAAAAAAAATAGGAAGCACAAAAGCAGTAAAATTAGGTATAGCTATAAAAATCAGCCAAGGAATTCACAATATAAAAGGATGTGAAGTATGACACCATATACCTAAAATGTAGGGAGGAGAGAAGAATGGATTCAAAGTTAAATAACCATCAGCTTAATTTAGACGGCTATATGCACAAGATATCATATGCAAACCTAATGGTAACCATAAATCAAAAACCTAATGGTAACCATGAATCAAAAAACAGTAATAGATATGCAAAAAATAAATGGAAAAGAATCAATGTCACTAAAGAAAGCCAGAAAACTGTGAGAGAAAAGAGCAAGAGAAGAAATAGAACTAAAAAACAGTCATAAGTAACAAAATGGCAGTCTATACACACTTATCAATAATTACTTTGAATTTAAATGGACTAAATGTCGGGTGTCTGAATGGCTCACTCGGTTAAGTGTTCAACTCTTGGTTTCAGCTCAGGTTATAATCTCATGGTTTGTGAGTTCAAGCCCCACACTGGGCTCTGCACTTAGGGTGCAGAGCCTGTTTGGGATTCTCTACCTCTCGCTTTGCCCCTCCCACACTCTCTCAAAATAAATAAACAAACTTAAATGGACTAAGTGCTCCAATCAAAAGTTATAAGGTGACAAAATGGATAAAAAAGCAAGAGTCATCTAAATGCTGCCTACAAGAGACTTATTTCAGGGGCTCCTGGGTGTCTCAGTTGGTTAGGTGGCTGATTTCAGCTCAGGTCATGATCTCGTAGTTTGTGGGTTTGAGCCCAGTGTCAGATTCTGTGCTGACAGCTCAGAGCATGGAGCCTGCTTCAGATTCTGTATCTCCCTCTCTCTATCTCGCTCTCTGTTCCTCCCCTACTCTCTCTCTCTCTCAAAAATAAACATTAAAAAAATTTAATGAAAAAAGAGACTTATTTCAGAATTAAAGTCACACTCAGATTGAAAGTAAAGGGATGGAAAAGCATTTACTATGCAAATGGAAGTGAAAAGAAAGCCAGGGTAGCAAAACTTGTATCAGATAAAATAGACTGTAAAAAAAAGGCTGCAACAAAAGAAAAAGAAGGACACTATATAATCCTAAAGGGAACAATCCAATAAGATATAACAATGTAAATATTTACGCATCCAACATGGGCAGCACCCAAATACCTAAAGCAGTTAATAACAAACATAAAATAAGTATTGATTATAATATAGTAATAGTAGAGGATTTTAACACTCTACTTATATCCAAGCAGAAAACCAACAAGAAAACAGTGGCTTTGAATGATACTTTGGGCCAGATGGATCTAACAGTTATATTCAGAATATTCCATCCTAAAACAGCAGAATACACATGCTTTTCAAGTGTTCATAGAACATTATGCAGAATAGATCACAAATTAGTCCACAAATCAAGTCTCAACAAATTAAAAAAGATCAATCATACTATGCATCTTTTCCAACCACAACACTATGAAACTAGAAATCAACCACAAGAAAAAAATCTGGAAAGAACACAAATACATGGAGGTTAAATAACATGCTACTAAACAATGAATAGTTCAACTAAGAAATCAAAGAGGAAATTTTTTTAAAATACATGGAGTCAAATGACAATGAAAACACAACAGTCCAAAATCTTTGGGATACAGCAAAAGCTGTCCTAAGAGGGAAGTTTATATCAATATATGCCTACCTTAAGAAGCACGAAAAATCTCAAATAAACAACTGAAACTTACACCTAAAGGAGATAGAAGAAGAAAAAACAAAACCCAAAACCAGTAGAAGAAAGAAAATATAGAAGATTAGAGCAGAAGTAAATGAAATAGAAATTAAAAAAATGATAGAATACATCAATGAAACCAGGACCTGTTTTTTGAAAAGATAAACAAAATTGATACCTTTAGCCAGATACATTAAAAAAAGAGAGAGATGATTCAAATAAGCAAAATTAGAAATGAAAGAGGAGAAATAACAATGAAGATCACATAAATACAAAGGATTGTAAGAAAATATTATGGAAAAGTATATGCCAACAAATTGGACAACCTAGGATATAGTCATAGAAACAGAACCTCCCAAAACTCAATCAGGAAAAAATAGAAATTTGAACAGATAGATTACCAGCACTGAAATTTAATCATTAATAATAATAAATAAATAAAAACTCCCAACAAACAAATCTGTGACCAGATGGCTTCACAGGTGAATTCTAGCAACCATTTAATGAAGATTCAATACCTGTTCTTCTTAAACTGTTCCAAATATAGAAGAGAAGGAAAGCTTTTAAATTCATTCTGAGGCTAGCATTAACCTGATAGTAAAACCAGATAAAGAACCAGATAGTAAAACCAGAAAAAAAACCCACAACAACAACAACAAAAGAGAACTACAGGGAAGTTATCTCTGATAAACATAGATGCTAAAATCCTCAACAACATATTAGCAAACTGAATCCAACAATACATTTTAAGAAAATCTCTCAACATGATCAACTGGGATTTATTCTCAAGGTGAAAGAGTGGTTCAATAATCTCAAAGCAAACGACATGATACATCACATCAACAAGAGAAAGAATAAAAATCATATGATGTCAACAGATGCAGAAAAAGAATTTGACATTTACAATATCCATTTATGATAAAAACCCTCAACAAAGTAGATTTAGAGGGAACATACCTAAACATGATAAAGGCCATATAAAAAATTCACAGTTAACATCATACTTAATGGTGAAAAATGGAGACATTTTCTGCTAAGATAAAGAACAAGTTAAGAATGTCCACACTCAACACTTTTCTTCAACACAGTACTAGAAGTCCTAGCCAGAGCACTTGGAAGGAAGGAAGGAAGGAAGGAAGGAAGGAAGGAAGGAAGGAAGGAAAGGAAGGAAAGAAGGAAGGAGGGAGGGAGGGAGGGAGGGAGGGAGGGAGGAGGGAGGGAGGAAGGAAGGAAGGAAGAAAAAGGAAGGAAGGAAGAAAGAAAACGCATGTAAATTGGTGGGGAAGAAATGAAACTTTCACTATTTGCAGATGACATGATACTATATAGAGAAAACCCTAAAGCCTCCACCAAAAAACTACTTAGAACTGATAAATGAATTCAGTAAGGTGGCAGAATATAAAATCAATATACAGAAATTTCTTGCATTTCTATACACTAATAATGAAGCAACAAAAAGAGAAATTAAGAATCCCATTTACAATTGCACCAAAAATAAAAATTAAAAAAAAAAAAAAAAACACCTAGGAATAAACTTAACCAAGAGGTAAAAGATCTGTACTCTGAAAACTATGAAATGCTGATGAAAGAAATTGAAGATGACACAAAGAAATGGAAAGATATTCCATGCTCCTGGGTTGGAAGAACAAATATTGTTAAAATGCTCATATTACCCAAAGCAATCTACAGATTTAATCCAATCCCTATCAAAATACCAATAGCATTTTTGACAGAACTGGAACAATCTTAAAATTTGCATGGAACCACAAAAGACTCCAAAGATTGCCAAAGCAATCTTGAAAGGAAGAACAGGAGCTCCTGGGTGGCTCAGTTGGCTCAGCATCTGACTTCAGCTCAGGTCATGATCTCGCGGTCCATGAGTTCGAGTCCCACATCAGGTTCTGTATTAACAGCTCGGAGTCTGGAGCCTGCTTTGGATTCTGATTCTGTGTCTCCCTTTCTCTTTGCCCCTCCCTGCTCATACTCAGTCTCTCTCTCTCTCCCTTCCCCCCCTGAATAATAAACATTTAAAAATTAAAATATTAAAAATAATAATGAAGATGGAAGTTTCACAATCCTAGATTTCAATATATTTTATGGTATACAAAGCTGTAGTAACCAGAACAGTATAGTACTGGCACAAAAACAGACACATAGATCAATGGGACAGAATAGAGAGTCCAGAAATAAACTCGTGAATATATGGTCAATTAATCTTCAACAAAAGAGGCAAGAATATGGAGTGGAAAAAAGACAGTCTCTTCAACAAATGGTGTTGGAAAAACTAGACAGCTACATACAAAAGAATAAAACTGGACCACTTTCTTAACACCATACACAAAAATGAAGTCAAAATGGATTAAAGACCTAAATGTGAGACCCAAAACCATGAAAATTCTAAAAGAGAGCACAGGCAGTAAGTTCTCTGATGTTGGTCATAGCAACATCCTTCTAAATATGTCTCCTGAGGTAAGGGAAACAAAAGCAAAAATAAATTATTGGGACTACATAAAAAGTTTCTGCACAGAAAAGGAAATAATCAACAAAACTAAAAAGCAGCATGCTGAATGGGAGAAGATAGTTACAAATGACATATCTGATAAAGGGTTAGTAGCCAAAATATATAAAGAACTTACTTATATAACACAACACCAAAAAATAAAATAAAATCCAATTAAAAATGGACAGGAGACATTAACAGACATTTCTCCAAAGATACAGATGGCCAACAGACACATGAAACACCATTCAACGTTACTAATCATCAGAGAAATGCAAATCAAAAACAGAATGCGATATCAATTCACACCTGCCAGAATGGCTCAAATCAAAAACACAAGAAACAACAAGTATTCACAAAGGTGTGGAGAAAAAGGAATCCTTATGCACTGTTGGTGGGAGTATAAACTAGTGCAGCCACTGTGGGAAACAGTGTGGAGTTTCCTCAAAAAATTAAAAATAGAACCAGCATATGATCTTGTAATTCCACTACTGGGTATTACTCAAATAATACAGATATACTAATTTGAAAAGATACATGTGCCCCTATGTTCTTTACACTATTACAGCATTATTTACAACAGCCAAATTATGGAAGCAGCCCAAGTGTCCATCAATAGATAAATGCATAAAGAAAAAAAAATAGATGAATGTATAAAAATAGATGAATGGATAAAGCACACACACACACACACATGCATGCACAGGATGGATTATTATTTAGCCATTAAAAAGAATGAAATCTTGCTATTTGCAACAACATGAATGGATCTAGAAGGTAAAATGCTAAGCAGAATAAGTCAATTAGAGAAAGACAAACACCATATGATTTCATCCATATGTGGAATTTAAGAAAAAACAAATGAACAAAGAAAAAGGGAAACAAAGCAAAAAACAGACTTTTAATCATAGATAACAATGGTGTAGAGAACATTCTGATGGTTATCAGAGGGGAGGTGGGTGGGAGGATGGGTGAAATCAGTGAAGGGGGGATTAAGAGTGCTCTCATGATGAGCACTGAGTAATGTATAGAATTGTTGAATCACTGTATTGTATACCTGAAACTAATATAATGCTGTATATTTATGAGAATTCTTAAAAAATGTTTTATGCATCTCAATTTTTATTTGCAATTTCAGGGAATATGAATTGTCATATTGACAACTGAGTTCCCAATAACTCTCCCTTAGATAATTTTATCAATCTAACAACTTAACTTTGTCTGTAATTCTGCAGATATCCTTCAGGTAAAAGAAATTAAGTTGACATCTTTCAACAAAACAAGAAATTTCTCATTCCATGAATAACCTGTGTAAGGAATTGGGAAAAATATATTAACTATATTCAAAAATACTGTTTAGGAGAGTCTGAGAAAAGGTTAGTCAAATAAGCATCAGAAGGAAGCTATATTCTTGTTTTTGTTTCCTCTAGAGCAAAAATGACATGATAAATTTTTATAACATATAAAATACAAAACACATATAAAACACTTATCTGAAGTTGTGGAGGTATTTTTTTGTGTTTGATTTGTTTTGATATTTGCTCACTAAGGCACTGTTGAATGTCGGGTACATGGATGGACTCTGAGTGCTACAAGAATAAAAGCTGCTTTTCTAAGCACCCCCACCCTTATTCCCAGGGCGCTAATTGTACAGTAAGATTCTTGGAGTCAATAAGTGCCATTAGGGTAACCACAGAAATGAAATTTTGAAATATTTCTTTTAGTTAAATAGAAATTAACTTTAAAGTATTCCTAGGAGCAAGCACATATTTAGCTGGAAACTGGAGCGACACACCCAAGAGATGTTTACTCTGACTCATACTGCATTTTAGTAAAGGAAGCTTAATCACAGTAGGAGGGACAATATTGAGCCAATCAGTAAAAATTCATCTGAGGTATTAGGGTATGATGTAAATGATGAGAGCATGAGCTTTGGAGTCATATAGCCCTCAAGTCCAGACTCCACTACTTATAAGCTGTGTGGCCTTGGAGAAGTCACTTTCATCTCGCTAAGCCTCATTTTCTTCTTGTATGAAGTAGGATATGTGCTGGCACTGTCCAATAGAAATATAATATGAACCACATACATAATTAAAAATTTTTAGTAGCCATGCTTTTAAAAAATAGGTGAAATTAATTTTATAATACATTTTATCACATGTAATCAAAACAAAATTAATAAAATATTTTGCATTTTGTTCCTCAAGTCTGAAATCTGCTGAACATTTTACAATTACTGCATATTTCAGTATGCTGCAAGTGCTTAAGTATTTCAAGTGCTCAATAGCTGCATGTGAGTCACATATGCTATAGTGGAATGTGCTGGTATATATCTACCCCATAGGGTTCTAAGGATAAAATGAGATAACATGTATAAAGGACTTAGAACAGTGCTTGGCAGATAACAAAGACTAAAATATTTAATTGTGAAAAATGTTACTACTAATACTGAGGATTGAGTACAACAGCCTATGTTGTACTCATTCCCCTCAGCTGGGAGGGGAATGCAAAAATATGGCATGTCCCTGTTCCCAAGTAATTACAAAGTTAAGAAGGTAAGACAAATACACAGCTAACATATATTTATTGTGGCATCTTATTACATATGAATGGCATGAATAAAATGAAATGAATGTTCAGAAAAGCAAGATCTCCACTAGAGATGTCTTATATCAACAAGAAGAAGAAAGTCATTTTGAACTGGGACTTAACAAATGGGTTCACTTTTATTATGAAGATATGGTTGGGGACCATGGAAATAGCTAAGAAAAATATTTCACCAGAGGGAATAACAGAAGCAATAATCCAAAGATGGGGAGGTGAAAAATAAATGCAAGAAATGGTGGCAAATCATTTGATGGAGAATATAGGGTTCATGTAAAAGTGTATTTGATTAAATAAATGCCAATTTGGAGTATAGAGGTCTTAAAAGTCATGCTAAGCTACTAGAACATTATTCAGTGTCAGAAGGCAATAGTAAAAAGAGCACAGATTTGGGAGTCAAAGATCTGATTTCAACCAGGTTCTTCAACTGCCATAAATACTTTTTCTTGCCTTGGGGAAGTCATTCATCTCAGCTGTTCATTTGCAAAAAGAGATGTTTGAATGTAAAAGCCTGAAAGGGGCACCTGGGTGGTGTCAGCTCATGTCATGATCTTGCAATTTGTGAGTTTGAGCCTCACATCCGGCTCACTGCTGTCAGTGTGGAGCCCACTTGGGAAACTCTGTCTCTCTCTCTTTCCCTTCCTCTCTCACTTCTGTGCATTCTCTCTCAAAAACAAAATAAATATTTTTTTAAAAATTTAAATAAATAAATAAAACAAAACCTGAGCATGTCAGAGTTGTAAGGAGTCTCTTTGTTGCTGCTGCTGCTTTTGGTGTTGTTCTATTAAAATTTATGGTATTTTAAAATAGGAGGGACATTACTGAAGAAACACCTTAGGAGTTAATATATGTAGATTTTAAAGTAAAGAAATGATAATAAAAATGATCATTTGGTGTACCATTTCAATGGCGGTGACAAATAAAAACAAGGACTTGTCATTCTGTGAACATAACAGCTGAAAATTAGCAAACTGTAGAAAGTTAGTAAAAATGAATGGATAGAACTTGGGCTGAGGTTGGAGAGGGAGAAAGTTGAGAAATGAATGTCACTGTAGTTTGATGTCTGGAAAACAGAATATAGTACCAAAACAGAAATGGAAGAACTAAAAAGATAATTTTGACAGAAATATGAGAAGGGATTTAACATGAATATCTTTATCAGTTGGGTATGATTTTTAATATGTATGATATATGCATTATAAGGTTATATATTTAAGAATTAATGGAGATACATATATCTCCCTCAAGAATATGGATGTTTTAGTTTTAGAGTCCCATAAAGTAGTAAAATCAACACTGAATAAAAGACTTATGAGATTAACACGAGCATTAAACTTAAGAGCCTATTTACCTATGAAATTCAGTGGCATTCATAGAAAAGCCCCAAAGTGTCATACTTACCTGAATCTTAATTTATACAAGAAATTTATACAAGGTAAGAAATGAAGCAAGACTTTTTGAATAATAAAGATTTTGACTAAAGTTCCAGATTTACCTTTTCTGAGTCCCATTCTCCATTAGCTAAAAAGGGAGAATCTATCTCTACCTCTCAGGGTTAAATGCAGAACATGTGAGGTAACATGTGGTGCTCTAGATACCCAATAAATGATAGCTATTGTTTCATGTCATTCTGATAAACCCGAACGACAAAGAAACGTACTCCTATCCTTTCTACTTAAAAAAATGTCATAAGGGTCTTATCACATCTTAACTCCTATGCAACAAGCAGGGATTAAGTACTCAATGTGTCAAGTTTCACGATTGGTGTCAAAATAATAACCTTCAGACACCTGGCTTGATCTCTGGGTTCTGAATTTGATCTCCACGTTGGATGTAGAGATTACTTAAAAATAAAATCTTTTGGGGTGCCTGGGTGGCTCAGTCAGTTGGGCGTCCAACTTTGGCTCAGGTCATGATCTCCCAGGGTTCAAATCCCACGTCAGGCTCTGTGCTGACAACTTGCAGCCTGGAGCCTGCTTCAGATTCTGTGTCTCCCTTTCTGTCTGCCCCTCCCTTGCTCATACTCTGTCTCTCTCTCTCTCTCTTTCAAAAATAAATAAACATTTACAAAATTAAAAATATATATATTAAAAAATATATCGTAATCTTAAGAATTTGCCTTGGTTAGCAGGCAAGTGTTAAATAGTTTAAAATAACTCTTGGCTCTTCTAGGTGTAGATTCTTAAAATCAAATTGAGTTTTCACACATATATGTATCTAAAATGAATTAAAAACTTTTCACTTTGAAAAAGTGCCAATATTTCATTTGCACATTCTATTAGCATGGGATTAAGACTTTCCAATTTGTTGGTTTATCCAAAGTTATTGCATATACCCAGAAAAAATTTTACCACTGGATTTTCATGAGCTAATTCATTCTATAAACTTCTTCAAGAGATTCTATTGCTAATGTAGCTTAAATAAGTAGGTGCATTCAAATATTCAAGTTTTTATACCAAATCCAATTGAGATGGCTTTGTGTAAGACACTATTAGACATATTTTTCAAAAATTTACCTTTTAAACAAAGCATAAAGAAGCCATGCCATCAGCAAATTTATATATTTATATAAATATAAATATAATATTTATTAATAAATATAAATATTTACCACCCGACTGGGTGGCTCAGTCGGTTAAGCATCCTACTTTAGCTCAGGTCATGATCTCATGGTTCGTGAGTTGGAACCCCACGTCGGGCTCTGCTGACAGCTCAGAGCCTGGAGCCTGCTTCGGATTCTGTGTCTCCCTCTCTCTGCTCCTCCCCCACTCATGCTCGCTCTCTCTCTCTCTCTCTCTTTCAAAAATAAATAAAGCTTAAAAAATTTTAGAACTAAAATTTCAGAGACCTACTAATTTTCAAAGGTTGACTGTCTCATTTAATAGCAGAGCAATAGTTTGGGTAGGTAAAATTTACTGCTTATCTTCTAAGCCAAAAGAAATTGGAAAATTCATCCGATAGAGTAAAATGGATACTCACACACGTAATCCTCATTCAAACCTCATCGGTCATCAAAGAAGATGCTGATTTAATCAATAAGAAAGTATTCTGAAGTCTTGGTAAATAAAAATACAGATTAAGTTTTTCAGAGATGTGTGAATGAAGAGATAGTAATAAGCACTCACTGTTGATATATACTAAGTTATTTATATTAAAGAATAGCAGTTACAAAATTATGTCAATCTTCTCCACCTGCTTATTTTGTTTCTATTCTGTGAAAAGTTTGGTCATCCTAAAAACTTAAATGTTAACAAAAGAAACAAAGCAAGTCATTTTTTATATAATAGATGTTCAAATCTTTATATTTTATTTTAAAATACATTTATGAATCAACTTGGCTATTTCTATTTTTAAATCAGTGTTGGTTAACTACTCTATGTTTTTAAATTAGATACTTTAAATCTATGTGATGTTTATGGGATATGTGCATTCACAACTTGGTATAATTATTCTTATTAAAATACTATGCTAAATGACATTTAAAATAATCTATTCAGGAATTACAAGTTGCATGACAATTGTTTTGGTTAAATTTTGTTATAACATTTTAATCAAATATTTAAAGTATAAATATATAATTTATCATTTTTTGTTATTTCACATTTTTAAGGAAGCATATTAACTTTAATATAAGCATTAGTACAAATTTTCATAAATTGTCATCATACTGCTAAAAATTTTATTTCTACCATATTTTTATTCCATTGATTAAGTTTTGCTGTGGAGAAATCTTCCTAAATTTGTCATTAAGACTGTGACATTGAAAAAAAAAAAGACAAATGATTTATATCATGATTTATTTTTCATTGCCAATCACCAAGATATTTAGAAAGATACTTATGCACATGTCTGTAAATACTCCATTTTCTAGAGATGCTATCAATAATCATACTGTGATTTTGTTTTTTGTTTTGTTTTGTTTTTGAGAGTGCCATCTCTCTCTCACACCAACTAGATACTAGTGTAGTAACTGACACATTCTGATAAGTAATTTGGAAAATCTTCTAGCCTAGAAAGAGTTCAGCATTTCAATTCCCAGTAAAGCTAATTTTAGGTCAGACATTGTATGCCATGTAATAACTCATATACTTTTTTTTTTAATTTTTTAAGTTTATTTATTTTCAGAGAGACAGAGACAGCGTGAGTGGGAGAGGGGAAGAGAGAGAGGGAGAAAGAGAGAGAATCCCAAGCAGGCTCCACACAGCCAGCCCAGGGTCCCATGTGGGGCTTGAACTCACAAACTGTGAGATCATGACCTAAGTGGAAATTGAGTCTGATGCTTGACTGACTGAGCCAACCAGGTGACCCTAATGTATATACTTTGAAGTTGAACATGATTATAAATTTACACACATTTTAGGAATGAGTTATTTTATATATATAATCAGAATCTTGCAATCGTCTGAAAATGAGTTCAAGTAAACCTGAAAATCTCACCATTAACTTGCTGACTAAAATCTGTTCTATCAGAGATGAAATTTTGAAAAACCTGAGGCATGGTGCTGCTGAATTATATAACCCTATCATTAGGTTCTTGTATTATTTTCTCTGTTCTATTGAACTTTCAGAAGTTACCAAGAACATTAATAACTGTTCCTAATTATGATTGTTAAAGATTTGACTTCAACAAAAGATAATTGTTTAAAGCTAAATCTTTTCGTTTCTCTTTATGGACTTTGATTCTGTTTGGTTTCAAAAATAGAAAATAATATTTGTCCTCTTCCCAGCTGTTATATGAAGACTACAAGAAAAATAGTAAAGTCACAAATAGCAATTGTCTATAGAATGAGGCTAGAAGTGGAATCCATATGTAATGCCTCTGTCAGCAAAGACTTGTAGAAGAGGGTTTATAATAAATATTCGCATCTGCTTCTTTGGACACTCTAATCCATCCTAAGGATCTTTGCTGTGTCAGGCTTTGTTCTAGATGAAGTAGCCCAGTAGTTATAAAGGTTTGCAAATAGGCCATATTTATCATGGTTAGCTTTACTTTTATAACTTTTCTCTGTTTTTGAAATAATCATGACAATTTGTAATATAATTTGTGATTAAATATTTTACTGTGACTTTTACAACAATATCATTAAAAAATTTTTACTGTGAAACAAAAATTTTATTTTCACAATGTATCACCTACTTACAATCTGTCAAGAAGGCATCATTGATAATAATACTATGCTGGATGTGGAAAACACAATGACTAAAATCCCAGGCTATGGATTCAAAGTGATTAAATGATAGCTCTCTCCATACGTTCCGTGTTCTCTTGAGCAAGACACTTTGCCTTTCCAAACCTCTCTTTGTTCATCACATAATGAAGTTAATATTTTCTTCATCATTAGATTCTTGTAAGGATTATATGAAGTTATTCATATACTAGGTACTAAATCTAGTATCTAACATGTTGAGAGTTTAATTAATTTTAAATGTTATTACTGGAATAATAATATGCCTTCTAAGTATGATTAGATAATCCCACAGATAGTACTAATATTATACTTATCTACCCCACATACTGACTTTATATAAACTTATTCTATTATTTTTACTTACCTCTAAACTTCCTGATAGTTTGCTACTACTTTAATAAAAGTATTAGCATTGGATTGCTGATATGTTTTTCACTTGAAGGAAATTATTCACTAAAAATTATACAGTATAAAAATTATGAGAATACTCTGTGCTATATTTAGCTCTTATGCAATATAAATTTAGTTTAACATAATTTTGAATGTTAAATTAGAGTAAAAAAACCTAAGTCATCCTTTAAATGAGAGTATCTATTTTCACTCCAACTCCAAAAGAAAGTTCATAAGTGTCATAATTTTTAAAGCATAAATGTATATTATAATTAAGTAAAGATTTAGCATAATTATAACAAGTTAAAGTATAATGCAAAGTTGAAAATGTAAATTATCCATTATATAGGGACATAGATTTTGAACCTATGCTTTTGGACATTTTTTCACAAATAATTGACTTGAAAAATGAACCTGCATTGCTCAGTTGATTTCATCCTCAACTTCTCAAAATTCTTTACTAATTCCCAATATAAAGAGAGTAGCAGGGCATTTGATGACCTCTGCATATAACGGAGGTAGAGCATTATGTTTTACTTCCTTATTTTAAACTTTTTATAATCTAACCATTGGCATGTCTTCATTTTGACTGGAATTATTTCCTACACAGATGAGAGCTCATATCTAATGACTGACATCTAACATGAGTGTTGAATTACAACTGAAACTGTTTCCATTGCTTATAAACTATGACTGCTTGAAATTAAACTTTGATATTCTCTCTTTCTCTCTCAGGTCGAGTTTTAGCTCAGGCGAGTGGCAATGGGGTTATCCATTTGCTGGATCTTAAATCAGGGCAGATTCACAAACTGATGGGCCACGAGAGTGAGGCTCACACAGTCGTGTTTTCTCATGATGGAGAGTATTTGTTTTCCGGAGGTTCTGACGGCACCGTTCGAACGTGGTCTTGACGGTCAGCATATCCCACTACAGAGGGCATTCCCTTTAAGGCTTGAAAATACCTTGCATAGTACCAAATCAGGAAATATCTGGTTAAATATTGCAAGCAGGTAACATTTACAATTTGCCTGCAAACATGCTTTGGACATGTATTTTATTGCTCGTACTGTTACCAATAAAAAAATATCTTTTGCTCATTTATTTGTGTCTGGGTCTCTTTTTCTTTCCCATTTTGATAAGAATTTAGAGACAGAGCATCTTTGCTAGGGGTTTGAAAGAAACAGCTTTACAATGACGCCTAATGACAGACTAGATGAATTACAGGAGATTGATTTTGAATGTTAGAGAACAAACTGCAGAACAGGGCTACTTTTTTTTTTTTTTTTTAAATCAAATCCAAGCTGCAGGAAGACCTGAAGTTTAATCATGTAGCATACGCAAAGTCCTTCTGCAACCAAAGGGTCAAATAGAATCGGGGAGCATATGTTTTCACAGATTCTTTGACAATGATTATGCCTTATCTATTAATAATAATCAAGACTGCAGATGGCTTAAATCTAAATTCAACGCTTTTCCGGAACTTTCATCTCTGCAGCCCACCTAAGAATGCATTAGGTATAATTACAATGTTTTGTGTTTTTATTGTAATTTCAATACCAATAAGTATCTTGTATGTAAAAGGGCTTTCCCTCTCCTAATGCATGCATCAGCTGTATAAAGTGGGACTGCTTTAGAGAACACTCTAGCCTGGTCTAAAGCAGCAGCTCCGGATTTCGACCGTGCTGGGCTCTGAAGCCAGTTGTTGGCGCTGTCCGTGGTGCTGAGGAATTCCCGGCTGCCGGCGAATGAGCTCCAAATCAGCAGTCTGCAAACTGCTCTCAGTGATGCAGAAACCCAGCTAAAGTTGCTCCTTTCTTTCACGTCCACAGTTAGTATTTTCTGGTGTGTAAGAGGGGATTCAAGAAACATATTGTGGATGATGCTGATGGTACTGCCAGCGGAGTGGGCTTTAAGCTACAGCATGCTATTGCTGTTTGTGATCCTCAGAGCCTAGCCAAATCACCACTACTGCCGTACCAAACACTGTGTAAGTGAACTCATGTGTGGAGGAGGTGTAATCAGCCGGTAAATTTCATAGAAGGATCTGAGAAAATGCTAAATATAAGTTCAACATGATTCTGCTACTGGGGTCTGGATTTCTACAGGACCAGCATTGCTTCTTGCTTTGAATTCTGAAGACAGGTCCAAAGCATCTTTCTTATGTGTGTCTGCTGTGTTTCTCTCTGGAAGGGCGGGAGACTGCTTCTTGACTGTGTTTTGAAATGGGAGGTAGAGAGAATGGATTACCTTTAATTCATGCCTGAAAATGTATTCTTTGGATAACTAAAGAGGAACTGCTTTCCTAAAACATACCTGATCTTTTAGTTCATGTTGGTCAATGACTCCCACCACCACCATTAACCTCCAGAGTGATTAGGTAAGTGTATCTTATGACATGAGTTATGTTTGTTTTCTCAAAGAAATAGATGCAGTCATTTAAAATCATATGTAGCAATATGGGGAGGGGGGAAAGTTTAGCTGGAAAGTGATCCTCAGTTTAGCAGTGTTTGCTTACTTATTAAAAATCTTCAGATAAACATTTTATTTGATTTCTCTAATATTTCTTCCCTTAAATAGTGTTTTTAACTGCACTAAAGCAGCTCTATTATGAAAAGGGAATTTTTAATACCCTAGGAACTTTGTTATATTAAAAAGAAAACCTTGTTTTCTACATGCAGATTTAAAAATGTATTTCATATAATAAAAGCACGTTTAAGGTTTATATAAAGTAGCCATTATACCCCTATTTTTACCTTTAAGTTTACATTTACCATAACACAATACATTAATGCCTACCTGTAGCTTGCAAAGAGATCAATTTCTTTCTATGTCCTTTTGAAGCAGAATGATATGTGTATTTTATATGGCTTATCTTGCATGTATTGACAGACACTACTGGAATACTACAAGGAAGCACAATAGCTTCCTTTTCTTCCAAGATAAACTTTATAAATATGTGAGAGATGTATAAATGCATGCCTTAATCAGTAAAATATATTTATGCTTTTTTCAGAAGCTTCTGTTATGTTTGTGGTCTCTGTAGTAATTTAAAGGAAAAAAATGCTTTGTCAAAGGGAGCTTCCAGCTTCTCAAGTAGAATTATAGGTTTGCATCTTTTTTTGTTCTGTCATGACTCATTATTTTTGACATATTTTAAAATAAATCTATCTCCTTTATCATTACCTACCCAAAAGGAATTCTAATATCAGAAAGCAGCTTTCTCTTAAAGGAGGGCATAAATATACTACCTTCCATTTTACTATTTCTATAATTTGCATATATTACTTAAAATGCAAATATAATAGTTGATGAAGTGTCCCAATGCTATCTTTTTGTTGTTTTTAAATTATCATCTGTATAGGTCATACTGAAAAGAGATGATTGATCATTACTCCTTACAATCTGAAAGTATACGAACACACAACATTTATAAATGATCTGAAAATGTCCTATATACAATATTAGCAATATTGGCATAAAGCCAATAGAATTTAAATAGACAAGTGAACTATCTAACAACACTTTTTTTTTTATTTATTACTCTTTAAAGTCACAGTTTCCCCAGAGCCTTTGTATGAGTTAGTCACTCTAAACATTTAAATAGGAGCCCATTACCAACACTGCACACCAAGCACTAAGTGAAGTTTACATGAGTCAATGTCACCAAATTAATTAGTTATACTTTCTGTGAATGGCAACAACTCATTATTATTTTAAGGAATTTCAATAAACAGTTTTATATTGGCATTTTTGTGCAAATTGCCTAAATCAAATATGTTTGAGATATCAAAAGAGGGGTATATTTTCAAGACTATATTGAAGTAATTAATTCAAGTAGTATTCCATGAATAATAGACTCAAATTCCTGTTAAAAAAAAATCACAAGTACATCATTCCTGCCCACTAGGAGCTTACTTCCTGAGTAAAATAAAGTTGTGGACAATACAAATACATTTATTTTTAGCAAATCCTTTTGAATACATGGAGTTGTAGTGTACTATTTACTATTTACATTTTTCTTTCCCTTATTCACTATGGAATAGTTGCACTATTTTTTCGTCTAAGCTATGTTTTAAAATCCAGATTTATGTTCTCTGAAATGAATATCCCATTTGAGATCATTGTTGTTCTCCAATTATGGGTGTCAAGTAGGAAGGCCTTTATACTAGCTCATCTCAATTGTAATTTGTATTCAACTATTGGTCTCTTCCCTTTCTTTTAGAAGTAGAAGTTTTCTCACTAATCTCTTAGTTTTTATACAGATAATTGTAGCATATATTCTATCACTGACTAATCCATTTCAAAGAATAATAGAGAATGTGAATTAAGACATTCTTGAGCCATTTTTAACTACTCGTAATCACCTTTTGAGGCTCAGTAAACCACTTCTTACAATTTAAACATAGCCAGATCTTTGAAATTCAGAAGGCAAATTCAAGCCTAAGGTTCCTACGTGAAATGATGGACAAATTTTAATGCTTATATGCCAAGAATAAACTCTCCAAACTTTATAATAAAGTGTAGATAGTTGCATGAACTCAGTCTATTTGAGGTCTTAGTATCTTTCAGATAGATTCCAAATAAAAAGGTTAAGAACATGGACTTACATAAATCCATATTCTCTCTATATTTGTCAAATTATTCTTTTCAAATATTTATTTTCAGCCTACCCCTCTTGTATTCCCATGGAAGGAGCTGAGTATATTTAATATTAGGAGCACATCCAGAAGCCTTTGAGGAGGGGGATGGCTCTTCATATTCATGAAGCTTGCATACTTCTGTTGGTCATCCTTGGATTAGTCACTTCTGCTGCCATCAGTCATGAAGACTATCCTGCTGATGAAGGTGACCAGACCTCCAGTAATGACAATCTGATCTTTGATGACTATCGAGGGAAAGGGTGTGTGGATGACAGCGGCTTTGTATACAAGTTGGGAGAACGATTTTTCCCAGGGCATTCCAACTGTCCATGTGTCTGTGCTCTGGATGGACCTGTTTGTGATCAGCCAGAATGCCCTAAAATTCACCCAAAGTGTACTAAAGTGGAACACAATGGATGCTGTCCTGAGTGCAAAGAAGTGAAAAACTTTTGTGAATATCATGGGAAAAATTACAAAATCTTGGAGGAATTTAAGGTATGAGTTACCCTCCATATTTATTGAGTACTAACTTTTCATACCACATACATAGTAGATTACTACATTAAAGTTGGAAGAAATTATTTTTAAATCTCCCTTTAATTTACAATATGATTCCAGTTAGCTAAGTACCACTGTGGTCAGCAAATAACCAAGTGGTTTGTTGATCAATATCTATAAGTTTTCACAATAATAACCTCTTCCTACAGAAGTATGGAGTATGCTTAATAGCATTTTTTGCCCTTAATCACTTCTTCTCTATTATTACAAAGTATGTTTTCTGAGGGAAATCATTTTGTTTGTATACTATGTGTTTAATGTTTAAATTTTGTAAAGTTGTGTGTGTGTGTGTGTGCATGCGCGCATGTGTTGCTTGCGCACATGCGTGTGGTCTATTTGCCTGTGTTTGGAGCCATTTAACTATAGTCTAGAATTATATTTAGTGTGTGGAAATGCAAGTGCAAGTGAGATGCACTTCTGAGCTATGGTCTTTATATTACGAATATGCATTAGGACTACTTGTTGTAGAGTACCATCCGCATTGTGTTCTCTGCTCATTAGAGTTTTTGCTTGCAGGACCCCAAAGAGAACTGAATTTTAGTCCCTGTCAAAGGTAGTAAAAAAAAGACCATTTTTCAAGCCTCCATAGTATTTCACAGTCTTTATTTTATGCTTGTGTCATATTTTTAAGTAATTTGGAATTCATTTTTATCTCACTTTGAGTCTCTTTTCTCAAATGGCTAGTTTTAATTAGGATGTCCTATAAGCCAGATCCGAACCCTGAAGGTATAAATTAATATATCAAAATGTTCTCCTTAAATGTAATGGCAGTTTGTGCCTTGGAGTGTCTGTCATTCTGATGGCTTGATATGAAAGACTTTCATTTCATCTAACCAAGTTCTGTGAAAGGTGCTCAGAACCTTATAAGCAAAAGAAGATATAGCTACTTTTTAGTGTGACTGAGAGAAGAATGTTCAGTTTTTAGCACTAACCCAACTTCCTTTTCTACAACAGTCAAATTCTAGAAGAAGTCAATATGTGGATAAAAGGTTTAAACTGATCATGATCAGAGTATTCTGTGTATTGACATTTCATAGCATTCGGTCCATTCCAGGTTATGGGTTCAAGCTAGTTGTAATTTACCCAAGAATAGCCAATACTTTAACTAGATTCCTTATGGCATGAGAAGAAATTTAATAATGATTACATTCAACTTTCCTATACATAAATGTTATCCTAGACTTTTCTCTTTCACGGACAATACTTTGTTGTACAATATTGAGAAGTAAAAGACTGAGAGTCTAATAAAATCATTATTTATAACAAACAATAGTTAACAGTATAGTACATTTATTAACAGCTTTATGGTCTCTAAAATATACATCTTGACATTAACTATTACGCTTTTAGAATAATTAACCTAAATGCAAGTAGTCAACACGATTTGATTCTACACATGGTTCTAGAATCGTATCACTCTTTTCTCACATGCATACTTATTGAGAGTAGAGTGCAAGGAGGCATTGTAGAATAGCCTAACCCAAGCAAAAAAAAAGTACAATGAATAAAGTTTCTGAGATTTATATAATTTTGTCATCAACATTTAATAAATAAGTAAAGATAGATATTGAATTTAGTCAACTCACCACTAAAGAGGCTACAGTTTTCCCTCTATTTATTAGACTTTTAAATTTACTATAAATGTAATACCTATTTTGCCATGTCAAACAATAAGAGTATATAAAGAAAAAGTTGACAATTACTTCACTCTAATTATATGTCCCTGCTATAGTCAATACACAACCCTGATGTGCACAACTTTTCTACCTGACTCTCTATGCCCTAAGATTTTTAAATGTGATTAAAAAAAAAAGAATGAAAGAAAACAGTTGCCACTTTTCCACCAGGATTTAGAATTATAAGAGCTTTAGTGGTTATCTAGGGAAAGTTCATAAGAATGAAAAACTAAGTCCAAGAAAGTTTGTTACTTGTCCAAAACTGTCAGGTTATTTAACTTACTTCTCAATACTGCCATTCTAACAACCTCTCAGAGAACTTTGGCTCAGAAGTCAGATAGATCTGGATTCAAATCCCAAATTTATCATCATGTAAGTCTTTGAAAGGACTCCTTAAGTTTTTGAGCTGCATTGGCCATAAAATGGCCATGATAATAACGTCTTTTCTTGGGAAGATATATTAGAATGAGTGAAAGAGATAATTTATGCAAAATTAGCAGCCTTGTGATGATTGGTACACAACAGATATTGACTAAATACTTGTTCTCTTCCTTCTAAACTCAAATGTCCAGGGATTTACTCTAAGTTCACAGTTCTTCTATGTCTTCGCCCACATTTTACAATGAAAGTTCAACCTTAAAGTCACTGCATTGAAAGAAATCCAATACTTTTTATAAATGTTCTACTTATCTATGTGACCTATATATATCTAAGTAAATATCAGCCATCATATCATCTTGATTCTCTTCCAATTTAGCTTGCAAGAGACAAGTAACTAATTTCAAAAGATACATGGAACTTTCACATAATTATCTTGGCATGTTATTAAGAAGGCTTAATAGGAGATATATTTACATATAATATATTCATCCAACAAACATTTATTAGGCTATTAGATATACAAGATACTGTAGACATACTTACATTGGAAAGTAAGATACCTATAAGGCAAAATCTCCACTCACAAGGAAGGTATGAACAATATAGAAAGAGAATGGAGGGGAAAATCAGTTTAAAAGTATGTGTTCGTGAAGCTCAACGCCAAGGCACTATGCTGTCAGAAGCATATAAATATGATATGATGTTTGGTCAGAGAAACTTTCTTTTTCTTCAGCATGGTCAAAGTTGAGCCTATTCTTAAGTAATTTAAAATTGATCGAGATAGATTAAAATTCCAAAGAAGAAACTGCTTGAGCAAGATCAGAGATTAGTGTGAAATCTGCAAAGAGAGGTGGGAGATGGGAATAACAGGAAGCTGGAAATTACTAGAATGCTATTACAATAAGAGAGAGGAAAATTTGTACTTGTTTTTTGGACAGAGGAAAGAGGAACTTGAATACCAGACAAAAATATTTAGATTCAGTCTAAAGAATAACAAGGGGTAAATGCAGGTGGTTGTACATAGAGATGACCCAGTTAAAAGTGTTTTTTCAGTAAGATTACCTTGTAGCCAAGTATAGAACTGAATGGAGGTGAAGAAAAATTAATGGCTAGGGAGGTGGGGCTGTTGCAGAAAACAGAGAATGAAATGAGCAACATGCATGTGGATAAAAACATTCAGGAAAGTCTTTAAAATAAAAATCTAAATTCCTAATATAGTCTTGATTCTACTCATTGATTTCTTCAAGTATCTCAAACTCTCAGTGATTTCTCTTCCTTGGGTGCTTGCAGTGCTGTCTTATACTTTTAACCTTTGCACCCCTGTGTAAGTCCTACTAGGCTATTTCACAACCCCATTTAAATCTCATCTCAACTGGAAAACCCTCTCTGACTGTTCCATGCTGCATCCCTGGCTGGGTCTCACAACGTTCCTCTATGTTCCCACAGCATGCTGCACATACCATTATAAACAGGAACAGAAATCATAGCCCGATACTATCAATACCTCTGTGTGTCTTACAACTTATTTCATTTCATAATAACACTACGATGGTTAAAATTTAATTAGCACTGTTTTACAGATAAGAAAACTGAAGCACCAAAGTGTAAGGTATCTATCTTGTCCAACATCACACAGCTATAAAGTAGAACTAGGATTCACACCCAGGCAGCTTGGCTGCAGAATCTAAGCTCTTCACCACTTCTACTGCCTCAATCACACTGCAATAATAGAATATTAAACTACCTGTCTCTCCCACTAGACAGTGAACTCTTTGAGGCTAGGGGACAGGGTTTTCTTCTGTTCCCAACGCCAGCAACCATGTGGACCATTCGGTGCGTTTTTGGTGAATTGACATAATAGGTCAGATCTTAATTAAACCCACAGAATAAAAAAGTTCGAGTTCCCTTAAAAATGCTTAGTTTCTTTTTGTTTGCATGTTGATCTCTTCATTTTAATTAAAGAAGCACTCAAAATTCAGATAAAGAGTGCTCTTTGGGTCCCTAAAGATGACACACATTGTTCATGTTCTATTTCCATCCTGCTTTTTCCTCCTCCTCACTACCCCTTCCTAACCAAGGCTCATCTTGGATTCCATCTCCACGCCAGTGTTACAATGACCACCCGGTTTTTTAGTTGCTCTGTCTCACTCTATACAGTTGCAAAATGTATGTCCCTACTTAATCTTTTCTGATTACTATATTCAAATGTAAATTGATCCACATGTGTCACCTGATAAGAATAATGTTATTTATAAAGAATTTTTTTCAACATTTACTGATGCAAGCTTTGAAAATGGATTTCTCTCTACTATTTTAGAAAACTCTAAAATTTCCAGCATTCTGGTAATATTGTATTAAGATAAAGGTCACTGTGTAGTAGGTTCTCTCATCTTTCTTTTATGTATATCCAGGCAAAGTGATACTGGAACCTACTTCTTAAGACATAAGGAGTATAAATAATAAATTACAATAGCGTTTCATAAAAAAAAAAGAAAGTTGATTGGAAACACAGACTCTATCAGCTTTGGCTCTGTGCTTAACTATGTCATGCTGAGTTTCCCAAAGGGAGAAATGATTTATTTTGCTCAGTATTTTTATAACTCCCATTCAGGAAGAATTAGCCTTTTTTGGATTTTTTTTTTTATTTTTTAGTACTTTAAAAACTTACACTGATTTAGTGTATATGTAGCTGCAAGAGATCTTACTTCAGCCTTTGCACAGCCAGCCTCATTTTAAAGTGATTTTCTGTAGGCAACACCCAGTGTCCCTAACTCAGGATCTGGATTTGCCCACCACATGCCTTCCTCTGTAGGCACTGGCCTCAGTGCTTCTCCCACTATGAACTGAAGGTAGTTGGTCAAGCAGCTGATTTTTATTTTTAAAGGACTTAGTGTGATTATTTTCTCATGCTGCATATTTTGTATATATGTTGTCGCTTTAAGAAAGCATGTTTTCAGGCTGGGATAAGCGGCCTAGTTTTTGCCCAAGATTTTGTATTTAATATTTAAATCTTGAAGAAAGCAGCAATGTGGACAGAAAAGTGATCACTTGGAGTATTGTGTCAAATCACCACACCTATAATGTCAATGCCAGGTAAGGTTTAGAATTGACTTGCCTTCAATGGGTATGTTCGTAGGAAGACAGGTTTTCCAGGTTTCTCATTAATCTGTGCCCCCCCCCATCATTAACATCCAATATGGTGATACTAAATATGTAAAAGTGTTTGGATAGAAAGGATTTTTGAATTTAGGTCTGGGAGATTTATTTGATGTCAGTTTGTTTTAATATGGGTAAAGAATGGAAGGCAACACGTACTAGGAGCTAATGATCAAATATATGAAAAAAAAAACAGGAGAAAATGGAAGCTATGAAGAAAGCTCAACTGAGTGACTGAGTTAACACTTTACAGAAACACAATTCTCTGCATCCCACCCACCCCCTGCCATTGTATCAATTTCTATGAAAGGCACAGAAACTAAGATTTCTGCACTAAGTAATGGGGTACAAAATACATCTGTCCAGAGATGTGAGGGTTGCAGTTATTTTAATAACAGAAATAGGTAGATTTTGAAAATATGAGTGGGATTTTAAAAGATTCTTTCCAAAAGATTAACTATTAAATGGTTAATGGAGTTACCAGGGGCATTTGTACGATTCCACCAAAAAAGGTCCTAGAAAACATTGTAATTTCATACAACAAAGATAATTGAGGATCTTTGTTGAGAAGTTGAGAAGACTAACTCCTAAACCTGCTGACTCTGTAAAATACAGTTTGTTTTGCAGAGCATGTTGGCGGGTTTTAATGTTAAAATTGCAGTTAAGTAAATTCAGGAATGGCTTAGCCTTTCAAGTTGCTACAAAATATCAAAAATTAAGTAATGCTAATCAGTAATGCCTATTGCTCATCTGAGTGTCAGCCCCAGCATGTGGAACAGACTCAAAGTGGGTATTCTCCATGGGGAATTCCCATCTTTGTAAGCAAATGTGGAAGCTCTACTTAATTTGTTCAAATCTCTGACCAATTTCAAAGATTAGAAGTTAATTTTGTTAAAATTTAAATTTATAAAATTCCTCTCACCCTTTCATTTTTTTTACACTGTGCTCACTTGGCATTTTTAGTTCTATAGAACTTCCCTAAATGGGAGTAGATCAGATTTTTAAAATCATTTTATTTTTTCAAAAGCTTGTGATAATTGGGAATGATCCTTTCCTTTGAACACATTTAACATGAGGGAGTACAATTGTAAGATTATATGGCTTCCAAGTTAACCCGTGGATGGGGTGAAATAATCTGTTTCCAGTCAGCAAAAGTCTCTTGCTTTAAATTTTAAGGGAATTAATGGTCAGCTAGCCCTTTGGATAGCTGTACGTAAGAATAGTTTTTCATGCTCACCCACTGGTATTTATTGCTGTCCTTCATATTACAAGATGCTGCTGTTAATGGTGATAACTGTGTGATAAGTATGACTACAGAGATTTGTGACTGGGCTTCTGTGCCCTGTGTACAGGGGGTGATCGGTGTTTGATTTGCAGTCACATCCGAGATTTGCAGAGCTTGTCACTGTTAGTGATTACCCCAGACTTGAGGTCAGCCATCAGCTGTTTACAGACATCACTGGCCGTTCCTTACTCTCTAATAGTGTGAGAAAATGAAACCGAAAAGAGAGACCTGGTAGTCTCCCTTTCAGACTTTCACTCCAATTGTACATGATTTTGGAAATGTTCAAAATCTGTCCATTTTTAATGGTGGTTTTACTCACTGTGAAATATGTAATCTGTCAATGGTATGACATCAGCAAGGATAATTTTTTTCTGTTATTTTACATCTTATTTCATAGCTCAGGTCTCATATTTTATGCAAATTATGTAGATACTCTAATACATACCTTCGCAATAGAAATTGTTCCATACATGCATTGATTTGTGGTGTGTGTGTGTGTGTGTGTGTGTGTGTGTGTGTGTGTTTACGTGTGTGTGTGAAAGAAATTTGAGGGACCAGGAATGTTCTTTCTTTAAGAAAATCTTACTTTAAGATTAGGTAAATCCTTTTTTCTACTCCTCCTTATTCTCCCTGACCATATTTTTGCTTAGTTTTGTTTTCCTACAGCTTGATTTATACATCAGGCAGTGTGTTTTATGAAGGACAGCACAAGAAAAACTTACTGGTTTATTTTTTTAGTTGTATTTTGCCAAGCTTTCCAGGAAGAGCTTGAAACAAATAACTAAGAGACAGTTTGAAGTGATCAGTAGGTTGGCTTATCCAGAGCATCTTTTTCAAAAATGGCCATTATTAATTGGGGACTGGCTTATTTTAGAGTCTGTACTTTGGACTTTTATCATCACTGCTGATTAGCATCAGTAATTTCACTCCAACACACCTCCATTGTCAATTTCCTTGACTCTAGCCTGCTGTATAGAATATATCACAATAAAGCTTTCTTTGAAAGGATTTAATGACACTATGAAAAGAGTGAATAAAGTACTAAAGTAACAAGAAAAATCATTCATCCCCTAAAAAAGTTTTCAGATATTATTTTATGCCTGTATAAAGCTGTCTAAAGTGGAAAAAAGTCCAATGAACACAACTTTTAATTTTCCCCCCATTATGTATGTGACCATAAACAAAACCCAAATAAGTTTAATTGTTATAACTAACTATAGGGTAGATGCAATAATGTCATCATATACATCTTATGAAAAATTAATTGTATTGGGAACTTGAAAATTATAGTATTACATATCAATTTTTAATTAACAATTCTACCTGCTTATAGATTTTTTTGTGTTTTTTTTTAATTAAACATTACTTGTTTGGTACTTTTCAATCCTTTTAATACTGACCTTTGACTACCATTGTTACTTCTTGGTATGAGACTAGCTTTCTAGTATATGAGTTTGTGTACATTCTCCTATTTATAAAGGCAAGCATTATGTTTTGGGGTTTTTTTGTAGTGAAGATCCTTCCTACTTTTAAGAGTTGATTATAGAATTTTTGATCTAAAAAAGAACTTTGAAATTATTTTGCTTACCTTCCTTATTTTACAGATGATAAAACAAAGGACAACTGAAACTTATTGAAAAGACCATAATGACATAGCTCATTATTTGCAAAGGCAATATTAATATGTTGCTTTCCTGTGGTCTTTTTTCTACATTTTACTATGTTCAGGTTTAACAAGAAAACATCACTCATTTGCATCTTCCTTTCCAATAAATGTGTTGGATGCAAAGATTTATTTCAGCTAATTGTCTATAGAAATGTGATATCAGGACATATCACCATGACAACACAGAGTTACAAGTAGACAAGAACAATAAAATATTGGCATATCTAAAATCAGTCTTTGACATAGATAGAATACAATTTGTAAAAGAAATCTAAGTTTGCAAAGGCTCTGATAAAAGGGGACCCCCGTTAAAAATGAAAAATTCTATAATTAAACCAAATAATATAGGCCAAATTAAAATAAAATCCCATCAGATTAACAGTGCCTGTTTATTTTCATGGATACTACTTTATACTAGGAAGTAACAAAGGAACTAAACTAGCTGTTCTTGCCATGTATTTAGTGATTTTAGGAACTGAGGACTCATGTTCTCGATTTTCTCACTCTGCAAGCACCTGCCTTTCACTATGAGACACTATGAGACAGGAATGGAATGTGAAAAATGGATGAGGTATGCAAAACTCTCTAGTTCCATGGCATTAGAACAAAGAAATATTCGTAGACTGATGTATGCTCAGTATCATCTCAGGAAGGAATGTTGCAAAAATTCAGATTCCTTGACCTTTCCCTCTCTGATTTGGGTTGAAATTATTTACATTTATGTTTTTCTAAAGCTTCCCAGGTAATTCTAATGATCAGCTAGATTTGGGAATCACTGTAATGATGTATGTAGCCTTTTCCAGACTTTTTTCTAGGAAACACAAGCAATGTGTGAGATTCTCAGTAAGGATTTCTGATTTTTTTTCATGGGCAAGTAAATCTGAGAAATGATTTATCCTTTAACAGTTCTTAGAAATGTGATGTGTATATTAGTGTATTGACACTGCTTGAGCATTTTAAAAGGTTTGAGAGCCAGTATGTATTATTCAACAGCGATGAGCTTGACAGGGAGGTGAAAACTGGATTTTAGAGTAGGTTCCACCCCTTAGCAGCCAAGTGACTTAGGTATATTACTCTAGCTCTGTAATAGTAGAAACTACTTGGCATACAATAAGGGATTCATAAAGGCTACTTGACATTTTTATTACTATTACCAATAAACTATATTTAATATAGGATTTTATAAATTTATGTGACAGAAGAATACTTTTTTTCTCAGAACATCTATTAACATCTTAAAGTTCATAAGAGTTCAAAGAAACACAGTTTAAGAAATACTTTACTAATGATTCACGATACCCTAATTTCTTTATTTGACTCTTATGGGCAGTTAATGATAAAAGTCTATATGTCTCAGCTCTTCCTTTATTTTCTGGCTTTTTTTTAAGTTTCCAATATTGACATTAACATGATTGTTTATAGCAATTAATTTGTGCTGCATAAAACAATTTAATTGACAAAATTACCTCTCCTTCTTCATCATAATAATGCCAGCTACATATAACCAAAAATCTAAGTGATTGACACCGTATAATCCATGAGCCACATCCAACTTACCACCTGCTTTTGTAGACTTTTATCGTAAATCAGCTATGATTATTCAGCTATGATTATGTATTGTCTGTGGTGGCTTTTAAGCTGTAGTGAAGAGTTGAGTAGTTGCCCCAGAGACCATATGACTCACATAGGTCAAAAATATTTACTATCTGGTCTCCTACAGAAATGCCAACCCCTGATCTATGATAAAATTATTCTTCCCTTTTACTTCCCTCATATTGTGTTGTCATCAAATCTTTCCAATCTTTATTCTTTGAAGGTTAAACATTTTGGATACTGATAGATATAGGTCCAACTTCACTTATAGGTGGTCTCAGGTATCTCTTTTCACATATGTAACTTTAAAAAAGCATTTAGATTTGCCTATTATAATTGTTGTTATACATACTTGGCAACAATATTAAGTCATATATCTCTGCACATTTGCCTTCAAGCAGTACAGCTTTGTTGTTTGCATTGATGAATAATAATTTAATAACTTTCCACTTACTGAGAATTCTCAGATGAAACAGATAAGCAAAGATGATACAAACTTCCATTATTTTGATCTCCCTCGTGTTCTCCTTTGATAGTGTGACAAGTAGGTATTTTTAATTTAATGTAATATAATAAATATACTTCCTGTGATATTAATAAAAGAAAATATGTATATTATCTTCTTAGGTATTCAGTTCATTATTATATCTTATCAATTCAACTCACATAACTCATTGCTTGATTTCATTAAGTATTCTAAATATCATCTACATGTGAAGAAGTGGTAGGTTTTGTAGAGTTGTACCAAAATGTGTAAGATATAAATCTGACCCTCAAAATTCTCCTAGTCTATCAAAGGGAATAATACAGTTACAACTAATAGCAGGTGGCCTGTGACGACTGTACTAGAAATTCATACGAAGAAAGGAGGAATTTAGTCTGGAAGGCTTAAGAGTGGGGATTTCAGCACACTGAAAGTATTTTAGACAAAAATTGGGACACCGGCAAAAGTAAGTACAAAGCACATTCAGAGACAAATGACTCAACCCAAGTGGCCAGAGCATAAACTGTAGAGGAGCAAAACATAAGAGTGAGAAAGGAACACAGGTCCAGCTCATGATGTGAACGTCAGGCCATAGAGCTTTGGCCAAAGCCTGGGTTGAGCAGGGAGGCACAAAGGGACTCCAGTGAAGAAGTGACACAACCAGATCTGTGTCCAAGGCAAAACAAATAATAGTTGACAATTTTATAAAATATTTTGCACGTGTGATCCCTCAAGAGTTATTTCATTCCAAGATATTTTTATTCTTATTTTATGAGAAAGAAGGATTTCTGACTAATTCTAGTGCTCTTCTCATTATACCTGACCAGCTGCCACAAGTTCACTAAGGATGCTTTTCAAGACATAGTAGAGATGGCTTCATTTTCATGTGAGTGTCTACACGCCCTATATTCTCCAACAGGTGTTCAACTATAATGCTGAGATATTTCATATTTCACTATGAAGAAAATGTATACATGCTAGGATGAGGAAAATTCTTACCCTGCTTCATGTTTTAGAGGGCTCAATTTCTTTCATTTTAAAAACTCCCATTGCCATGAAGAAGTGTGAGTCTAAGGCACCTTCCAGTCCATTAATAAATAATAACACCTGCATTCTGAATGCTGTGAGAACCACCCAAGAATATTTTTGCAAATTTAGAGGGTTTTTCTACATTTTTACATCTGTGAAATACAAATTTAAAAACAACAACAACAAACCACGGACTTTGATAATGATTTTGCCGTCTTGGAAATACCATAGTTACTACAAAAACTTCCAGTGGTTACCAAATTAAGTCATTTTTCTTTATAGTGAGAGAACAGCCACAGCTCTCTGGAACTCCACTTATTTTCACCATATATTAGTTTTATTTCCCCTTCCTAAATGTGACAGGGAAAAAAATTAAATGTATTCAGCCTAACTTTAATTTTTCCCCAACATTAAAAATAAAATCCTACTAAAATAGCAAACCTTTGACTGCTGAGATTTAGAAAGCTTCATTAGGGAGAAAAAGGACAATCACAGAGAATTTTCCTTTAGTTAGTTAATGAGACCCTAGGACATTCACACTGAAGCTAGAACATACCTAAATCAAGATTCAAAACAAGGTGAGCTAAAGTTACCCTGTTAAAAATCTGTTTGGACCAAGAATCTGATTAAATATTGGAGTTTCATCTCAGTAAACAAGAACCTAATTAACTATTTAAAAATGTTTCCCAATGTCATCCTCATCTAACCACAGTATGAGTGCATACATTGCTACATTTTAGAGATGCAACCCAAATTGCTTTTAAAACTCTAAAAGATATATTCCTTACAAATTCAATATTTCAAAAACCTTATAATTGAAATAATCATGCCATAATTTAATAAAAACAATTTATGATCAATATATTCCCTTGATAAATACATGACCATTGAAAATGGATGGAGAGAAATATAAATAATAAATACATACATACATACATACATACATACATACACTGGTCACACTGAAAGCCATAACAATGAGGGTCTTTTAAGCAAGGCTACATAATTTGCATATTATATCATTTCCTTTCATTCTCCTAAGAATCTAGTGATGCAATTTGAGCCCTGTTAATATTATGTTATTATTACTTCCACCTGACAAATGAGAAAACCCAGTTTCAAGTAATTTAAGATAAATCAACACTCTTTGATGGCAGGAGGTGAGTTCCAAGTGTGCTCATTCCACAGGGTCATATGGCCGAACTGCACTAGGCATTAGTACTAGCTATTGTTATACACAGTTTCAAAACTGACGGTTTTGGCTGCACCCTGCATAAAACCAATACACACTAAAGTCAAAGGTTTATCAAGAAATTAGTCAAGACTTTTTAAATTAAAATATACTCTCATATTATTGCCCATAAGCCATCTCAACATAATTTTGTGGAATGAGGTAGGCTATGAATTAAGCATCAAATAATGAAGTAGAACATTGAGAAGGAAATTGCTGTTTGGACTTAAAATTGGAAACTAATATATTTTATTATTAGCAGTTATAAAGTACTTCACTGTATTAATTTTCAATTACTGCCTTTTCATAATATGTAAAAGTATAATGTTGCCAACAAATGGAAAGGCAACAAAAGACTTCAACTTTTAGTACATTTTTGCCCAGAGAAATTCTGAGACAGTGGCAAAGAGAGACTTCTGAACTAAGTCTGATTGGTACTCCCAATACAAATGGAATTGGTTGTTCTAGGCCTAATATTTTCACATCCTACACCCTGAAAAGCCCTGAGTTCAGTGACAACCATGCAAAACACCTCCTTTCAATGTTTCTCATAGAACAGGCCTGGTCTTACGTGTCTCTTAACATGATTCTTTCAGGTTGTAGAATTCTAACGGTAATGTATTCTCCCCCACGCACACATGGCCCTGTTTTAATGCTAGTGTAGATGACTGGATTTTAACTGATATCAACAATCTGTTCTTTTTAGTGTCGACAGGAAAGTTTTGAAGCTATACAGTTGTTCATTTTTTTTCCTATCGCATAAATAGGTGATAAGTGGAGAATCCTTACCATGGAGACATACGGGCTGTAGTCAACATATTCTGTTCATCGTCAAGGGTCTTTAATGTATCAAAGCCAAAAGTCAATCCAGCTTATCAGTGAAGGACTAAAGGCTGTTGCTTTTCTAGGCTATTTCACAAGGATAGGGGTGACACTTTATCAAAATCTTTACTTCACTGTGAATCTTCTAGCCTTCATCTATATCTTTGGGTTCTCCTTTGAAGACTCTAGTAGAGGCAGCTAACACATTCTTTCTTTTTTTCTTAAATATACACTGTTATTTCCTTAATAAGTATACTTTGCCTATTTAAAAAATACATCTGTGATTGTAACTCAAGAAAGATATTTTTGTTTACATTCTCTTTCTCTACAGTTTATTTTCCTGTGTGCTATTCTTCATATTTCAGAAAAAGCTGGGTTTTATTGTCATGAAATTCCTTGAAAATATTCAGAAGAAAAATATTGGTTCTATATACCATCAGCTTATTAGAATAGGTAGTATGTAACTATAGACTTGCCTGCTCTTAAAAATAAGCCAAAATACATTTAAATAAATTTTTAGGAAAAAAATTTTTTCAGAGAAAAAAATCATTAATATAATGCCACTGTTGTGTTGCAAATATAACGGTAAGTTTCTTTTTTTTTTAATTTTTTGATGATTTACTTTTGAGAGAGAGAGACACAGAATCCAAAGGAGGCTTCAGGTTTTTAGCTATCAGCTCAGAGCCCCACATGGGGCTTGAACTCATGAACCACAAGATCATGACCCAAGCTGAAGTCAGACACTTAACTGGCTGAACCACCCAGGTGTCCCTATAATGGTAAATTTTAAGACCGAGTGAACATTTTTTATACTTGATAAATAATAACTTTAGATTGGATATTTCATCAACTTCTTTGCAATATTATTGTGTTTTACATTAGGGTCAGAATAAATAAAAATAAAAATAGAAAGATTAACTCCAATAATTCTATCCTCCTTATAATAGGTCCATAGGACCTTATAATAGGTCCATCAGTTATTTTTATGAAAAATAATTTGTTTTACAAAATCAAAACTTATTTCTATAGATATTTCTTTTTCTAGACTGTCATTTATTAAGGACAGGCTACATATATAGCTCATCTTGGTATACTTTATATACCTTATCTTATATATGCTATGCATTTAATAGATATACTCAATAAATTTTTAAATTCATATATCTTATTTCTGATTTTTAGTTTATTGTCTACATAGTATATTATATCTACATGGGCAAAGCTGTGTGTACTCCTTACAATCACCTGGCTAAAATGTTTGTTTTCAAAAAACATAAAGTGGTTTTTGATAGATAACTGAATAATAATATTCCATAATGTATTATCAAAGTACCAACTTCTTAGACAAAGCCAGAACAGTTATTATTTAACTTGTTACTCAAATGATAACATCATACACATTTGCTGACAAACTGAGGTTATTTAGAAAACTCTATGCATCCAGTTTTCTGTTTACTTCAGTAGTATTAAATTCTTAAAGAAATTCCAGCTCTATATTCATAATTTGGTAAGACTTACAACCTCAGTGTTTCAAATGTGCTCCAATCAATAGGGCAGATCACTGAAGAAATCACTACAGTCCCATTTGATGCAGGACACTGAGGAGCATTTTAATCACTGGTGCAATGGGTTTTCTTTCAGAGGATTGTGAATTTTGTTTAAAATCCATTGGCTGTATTGATTATTAGGTGACATCTGCCACATGCAAATTACTGGCTACAGTAGTGGCAATGGATGCTAAATACTCTTGTACTCTGTAATTTAATGTATATTTTAATGAAGTGAACAGTGAGATTCCTGACAGGCATCAGCAACTTTGAAATAGTATTCCAAATTTCTCATACAGTTTGAAAGTAATGAGATTTGTTCCATAAAGTGATAAAATTTATGCCATAAATTATCTCTAAAAGAAGAGTGCTTCTTAAAGCAGTATCTTTTCCTTGGTGGAGATCAAATTTTAAATTGTTGTTTAATGGGAAGTTTTTAGAAGAGCAGTCTGAGCTATATTCTCTCTGATAATTTTTTGCCAATATTATCAAATAAATGGAGTACCATATGGTAAGAAAAACCTAATATCACTTGGTCAGAAGGAAAGCCATTGATATAGCAGTGTGCTAAAACTTGGCAGTAGAATACTGTATTCATTCACCACTTCAGCCTTCAACAATTCATGGGAGGCTTTCTAGGAATCAAGCTTTGTTCCTTTGTTTGTGTTTTGTTGGACTTTGTAATCTAAGTCATCCCTTAGGAAAATGGATTTGTTTAAAATCAGGATTGTTGTATTTTTTTCCTTAAAAATAGTTTATATTATACTAAAATCATTTTGTCTAAAAGGCAACCATTAAACTTAACACACATTATAAAATGAGACTAGCTTTTTCGCAGACTCCTGAGGAATTCCTCTGTATGTATTCTTACCCTAAATTTAGTTATCATGGTATTTGCTAGTGCAATAAGTCTATAATTATCCACTGTGAGAGTCTAGTCAATGGAGTGCTTGAAGGTTGATTTAACTTGTGATCCACATGGTGGGTAATGTGAATTTCAAATTGCCTTTAAAAAGTAAGTTTATGTTCATTGGCATAATATTGTAACCCAGATACTCATTTGATGACTCATAGTCAGGAACCTTTCCCCACAAAGTGCCCTTTATAATATTTAAATAAAATGCAAGTATGTTATCGAATCAGAATCCTATCCATGAATGATTAACATAGATGAAGCTGCCCAAGAAGTATGGCTTTACAAATAAGAAAACATAGGTTATGCATAAATGACTTGTATATGTTAACAAATATTTGTTAAGTATCTATCATGTGCTAAGATATCTTCTTGGTGCTGAGTATAGCAATGAACAATATACTATAAGAAGCTTATAATGATAGGGAAAGCAGATAAAAATAAATAAACGTATACTCAAACCAGTAAGATAACCTCATGCACTGATGAGAGTTCTGAATAGGCAGTGTGATGGAGAAGGATGATGGAAAGATATCAGGGAAGAGCTCCTTGGAAAAAGGGCATTTGAGTTGACATCTAAATGCTAAGACATCAGGGAAGGAAAACAGGTTTGTTGCTTTTCATTTTTTCTTTTCCTTTCCCTAAGTGATTTATGATGATCATTTTAATGGTTCACAATTAGTCTTTATCTAGAGACTTCTAACAACAATTTTTCTTCAATATGTTTCTGACATGATTAATTCTATTGGTTCACACATTCTCCCTCTGACCTGCAACAAACCAAGTTCTATAAAACTTCACTGCAACCACCTCTGTAATCAGATTCCACTTTGAACAAGAAAAATAACCTAAATATTCTTTTAAATCTAGTCTTATGCTATCGTTCAATTTTACACTTTTTTCAAAACACCATCAATAAGTTTGCAAGTGAATAAAATAATAATATTATAATTTGTCTTACACATTTAATGTGCTTCACAGTAACTCTGTGAAATTGGTAATACTGTTATTCCCATTTTATAGATTAAGAAACTAAGGCACAGAAAGTTTATCTAATTTTCCAAAGATTCACAGCCAGTGATAAAGCATCAGAGACCAGAAGTTCTAAGTACTAAGGCTATAGAGAAGTGTCTTCTAACCATGATATCACAGCCATCCAAACAAAGCCAACTAAAGGAAATATTGTTTTTCTAATTTTCCAAATGCAGAGTTTTCCAACTTGTAAGAAAACTATTGTAAACTTCATCAAATTAAAATAGTAAACTGAACACTGCTATGCCCTTGTCACTTTGAGAATTGAATTTGGGTAACAAATCTGGTAGGCTGTGACTATTTCCTCATGGGAGCTCTACAAACAATTCCAGTAACAGCCTCCACATAAATAATGATGCCACAAGGTACGGTGATATAAACCAAACATCCAAACTTTCCTCAGATATGGAAAGTAAGCCAGTGTACTCAGAATCCAAAATAAATGTGCATTTTCTACAAACATTTTGAAAATTCTATGCAACCAGTCTGTATTAACATGTTCTCATAATCCTACGTTGACTCTTAGTGATGATTTACCTCACTTCCAAATTTTCACAGAGAGCATATTTGACAATTTTTCTGGAGTTACTCAATTATTCTAGTAAGCTAAGTTACTAGTTTCAGGCTACTTTCTCTATTTCAAAAAATCATGGAGCATTCTACTATTCTCATGGTTCTGGCACATCCCTTTCAATTTTCTAAGAATTCTCAAAAACCACAGACAATGGCATTGGGATTTTAGCTTCAAGGTCTTCAAAAGTTAACCATTGAAAAAACTGATGTGTATTGTCATATTTCCATTCTCTAATACCAAGGAGAAAAATTTGGATTCCAATTACCTAAATCAATTTTTTTAAATCCCCTTTTATTCTATTAATCAGAAAATAAATAAATATATGTATCTAGTAGGAAACCCCGTTGAAATTTGGGGGCAGCTGGGACAGCATTTGGATTTGCCATGCAAATATATTCAGTGATAACAGGAAGTACAGATAAAATGCATGTTTCTACTTAAACAGAGTCCACATTAGATATTCAAAAACCCTAAGCAGGAGGTGTACAGATTCATAACAGACATAAAATTATCAGATTATCTAATACATGCATTAATACATTTGGCTTCTAATCATAATTTTAATTAAAATTTATGTAAAGGTATATATAGTGAATGTTACTTTATTTTCCAAAGCTTTCACAGAAATGACATGTTCTGTGAGATTTCTTAGAAAAAAGATTTTTCTTGTATAAAATTTTAGGATGGTGTCATTTAATCATGTTACTTACCAAATCTCTAGCTGACAAAAGTCACTAGTTGTAATTTCACATGTTCTTCTAAAAAAAAGTGAGTAAGAATAATTTTATTCCAAGTACTTACTCTGTTCCTGTGTTCCTCTGTTCCTCTAAGCATAGCTTTATTGTTTAATCTTTGGTTTTACAGGGACATTTTCAGATTTAATCTATAGTTTTCACATTGAAGAGCCTGATAAAAGGAAATTCGCAACCAGCTCAGCCCTTAAAGATGTAAAGATTATGGAAAGCACCAAACCTTTAAGTTTTAGGCTGCAAGGTGGGAAGGCTTTTTAAAGTAGGAACAATGCACATTGTTCATTCCCAGGGACTTCTTGCTGCTTATGCAATGTCTTTTCAGAAGTGCAGGAGAAAGCAGGGGCAGTGGAAGAAGTCAAGTTGGGCAAGAAATTACTGGTATCTGAACTGATGAATTTGTGAAAGCGAAGTCCTGATAAGGCTGGAGAAGAAAGAAGGGGCTTTAGAGTAAGGTCAAGGAGTTAAATTTGATTGAGCATCAGAGTGGGGTGGGGCACACATGGAGATGTGAGAAGAAATGGACTGAAAGAGATTATTTGCGGGAAAAAATTAATGAAAACAAAAGAGGAAATTGCATGTGTCTGACAAGAGATTCTAGACCCAGGAAGGGTGTGGTATTTGAATAAAGTCAGAGTCAGGGGAAGATTCAAAGAAAATGTCCCTCAGTGGCTAGAGTGATACTTTCATTTTTCCAATTTATGTTTCTCATTATTCAAAATCCCTTAAAATATCAGGTGTACTTTTATCACCAAGCCTTATAGTCATAGCTCTTCCTCAGAATATTTCTCAGAACTCTAGGGCATATACATCCAGTCTCCACTGGCTTCACATAGATGCCCCTGGGTCTTTACTGCACCATCATCTGTTAGTACTTCTCTCAGATACCCCCCAGTGCGGTTACGAGGCTAAAGATGCCAACGCCCCCAAGGATGTGAGCCTCAGGGCAACTTAACTTCAACCTACTATTCTTTTCTTACTAATTTACATTTGCAGAAGGTTAAAAAGCTCTATGGCTCCATAATAACCTCTTTATGCAATAAATACCCTAGTGAAATTTCCTGTTTTAGCAGAAGTATGTATCTTCCATAAATCAATTATTCAGTTCCTAATGGCTATTCCTCTGGATCTGGCCTGCATAGAGAAGGGTACAAACCACTGTAAAATGAACTACGCAAATGGGAGTACCCAGAATAGTGATTCTTGCTATCACTGGCAGGACATTATAGCAAGTACACCACCTGGGTTCAAATCCTGCCTCTGTCCCTTGCTGCCTAGGCCTAAGGAAGTTATTGACCCTCTCAGCCTATATCCTCATCTATGAGATAAAGATAATAGCAAATCTTCCTTCATAGGCTTATTATGAGAAATAAGTAAGTTGACATAGGTAAATGGCTTGGCATGATATCCAGTAGTTAATCATTTCCAAAAACATTGTTTGAGTCAGAATGGTGTCTTTAATAATCTGTTAGGAATCTAATAGTCCAATAAATCTTTCTCACAGGCCACAGTTAATTTGAGTAAACATTTTGCATTGGAAAATTTAGGGGATCTTTGGGATTTTTAATGGCTGAATCAGTCCACTAGAGTTGCACAGATCAGCCCGTGCTGCAGCAAGAATGAAGGGTCACAGCTATGGAAGGGCAGGGTGTGGAAGCCATATTAGTGGTTCTCTTTTTCTCTCATATTAACCATAAATGCACGTCAGAAGCCTATGTAAAAATTCTTTGCAATTAACGAAGGAAAGGGAGACAACTTCTGACCATTTTACTTGGGAATTTAAGATAGCACAATGGGGCTTGTGAAATAAGGAGTTAGAGCAGCAAGAATTTTCCTTTCTCACAGGATTTCTCACATTTCGCCAACAAATAATGTGCTATGGTATCAAGTCTTTTCCTTAATTTCCTGAGATTTTTCAGTAGAGGAGCTTCAGAAAAATCCCAGCCCTTAGGACGATCTAATATATTGCTTTGAGATACTACTTAACACATCTCACCACACAGTCAGGAGCTTAACTGTACCCTTCAATGAATGTATTGACAACGTTAGAAATACTTTTCCTACAGATTCTATGTCTAATTCTCTTACTCCTACTAAATCGGAAAGTAAAATAATTGAAAGCTAGACTCTCATTCTCCAAGCAGAAAGCAAAGGTAACATTAATTTGAAAATAATTAGTTGAAAGGTTTTCACCCCCACAGGTTGAAGAAAAACAAGAGCTGATATGGACAGTAGCAACTGAGACAAAGGCAGAGAGCTTTAATTAACACAATTTGCAAGTGAGGAACTTGCAAATTGCATTTTACAATGCAAAATGTTTACCTCAAAGTGACTGTGGCCTGTGAGAAAGATTTATTGGACTATTAGATTTCCAACACAGATTGTGGCACTGTGGCATAGGACTGGAGGTAGAATGTTCTCAGAACAAATGGAATGATTTGAGAAGTAGACACTTGTATAACTTCTGAGACCTCCAAGTTTTTATTCCAGAATTCCAAACTCTGTTGCATGAGAAATGAGAGATAGAACTTGTAAACATGAGAATATCACAAAATGGTCACTGCTTGAGATTATTTGTGGTATAGGCAGTTTGTGGAAAAGAAACAAAATATCAAACTCACTTTTGGCTGGTAAGTACTGTTGAGACAAAAATTGTTTTCTGCCTGTTTTTTTTTTTTCTCCTCTAAATTAATCACTTTTCAGTTCCATTTTTAGTCTTTGACTCTAACTAGTGGCTTTTTAAGTCAATTGATTTTAGTTCATTCATAAAAGCAAGCAGGAAAGATGAAAGGTATTTGCTAAATCTTTCAAGAGGCAGTACCTGAACGTTTGGATCCCAAATGCAATCTTTTCTAAAATTCATATTGGAAAAAAAAATGCCATTTAGAGCCTAGGTTAGCTTGAAAAGGAGTTCATACAAAGGGTTAGGATGTCCATTTACCATTTTCTTGCTTCTCAGTAATCCTTTTCTTTCTTAGGAAGAAAAGTGACAAATAGCAAAAACTTACTTCACATGATCCAGTGTCATTCCTGTTTGCCAGAGGAAGGTAGGGCAATCAGTGCATCTGGAAACCAAACCAAACCAAACCAAGAGGTGACATATTAGTTGTCCCAACACTTCTTTGTAAAGTAGGAACATAAGTCATAGGAAGAGTCATCCCATAGTGCCCCAGTTGCTCATGGCAACCTGAGCTCCACAAAGCAACCCACTTTGGCTTGGATATCCAGGTTGCTTTCCATTGGGGAAGAATGATCATACACATGGTAAATGGAGTTGATACAGTAAAGCCAATATAAACACTGATGTTTTATCTTCTAACAGCATATGAATGTGCAAGCATTAAGTTATAGGAGAAAAGGGGCTAATTTTAGATTTGTTCCTAGCCCTCTCCATGTGAATGGTGTCGCTGTGAGCCCAGCAATGAAGTTCACTGTGTTGTAGCAGACTGCGCAGTTCCTGAGTGTGTCAACCCAGTCTATGAACCAGAACAGTGTTGTCCTGTCTGCAAAAATGGTAAGACCATACTGCATTAGCTTTCAAAGAGGGGTTAGTGCAAAACACAAATATTCTACCACTGCCCACCATTCGATGCAAGAGCCCACTGTTTGCCTGTGGTTCTTCAATATGGGCATGGCAAATTTATACTTTTATCCCAACTTAATGTGAAAATAAACCAGCAATGGGTGCTTCACAAAGCTTTACATCTGGGGAATTAACGCTCTTATAAGCTCTGTTGTGGTCCCTATTATTGACTGTTGATTTATAGGGAGGATATTAGAAAGAACACAAAACCATCTTTTTGTTATGACTTAATTTCTTTCTTTGGAAGCTATGAAGCAGTTCACCCCATTTCATAGTGCATAACCCAGGAGAGAGAGTAGGGTAAATGCCAGATCCTTGGCTTTGGGCATAGAAAAACCTTTTACTTTAAAGTTGAATTATCAAAGAAATACAAAATTCAATTATTAATGTACTTAAGTTGAAGTAAGAAAGACTAGAAGGTTTAGGGCCTTTATTGTAGGTTTTTATTACACTGGAATCTTGCTCTCACAGGAATTGGATAGAGGGAAACTTGGTTTCTAAGATTATGGGTTCCTTTTTGGTCTTCATGGAATGGAGAGGTTGAATGCAGACTGTATGTAAATCACTCAAAATCAACGTGATGCTGAAGAGAACACAGTGCAGTGCCATAGACCCAGGGCAGCATATCAGCAAAGCCAGTATCATGCTCTTCCTACTGGTCATGTGCTGCCAAAAAATAAAGCAACGCTAGGTAGCATTCCACAAATGCCCCCTCTTGGCATTAATGACTGCTTGAAAAAAAATGGCTCTAGCTCTTAATAACTGAAGTCACTCTTATACAGAATCCCTGTGCCCTTCCTTGAGTTCACAAGTGCTCATCTTCTTCTATTACTCACCTTTTTTTTTTTTTGTCCTGAATTTGCCATTATGTTAGTTCATCTGCTAATCTTTTTCTTTATAGAATTATAATTAGTAAAAGGAGGTATCCGTTTATTAAATAAAAAGCAAAAGCAGTTCTAGTTGTTTTTACAATAGTTTTCTTGTCTTGGTGTCTTCCCAAAGGACTTATAAAGAACACTTAGGACATTTTTGCAGGCACAGTTTTACCATTTTGCATCATAAGAATCCACTGAGTTGAATATGAAGCTGCTCACTTGACTTCTATTTTTACTATTATTCCTTTCATCCAACTGACCTGTGTCATAGTGACCATCTTTTCTGACTTAGAAGGTGGAAATAAATATCAACCTGAAGTCCTAACCTATAAAATATATGTAAATATATACAATTTAAGACATTATAATTTTTAAAGGATTTTGAAGAAACTGGAAAAGATACAGGGAAGAACAATAAGATGATTTAATGGTTGAAAAATAGGACCTATGAGGACAGACTGAAGGAGTTAGCATAATTTGTCCTGGAGAAGAGAAGGCTCAAGGGAGACCTAACTGTCATCAAGTATATGAATGGTTAGTCTAAAGTGGAAGAGGACCTGTTATTTTTCATTTTCTCCAAGGACAGAAGGAAGAAAAAAATCAGCTACCTAATCAATCTTTAAAAATAGGATTGACAAGTCTTTGACTGAAGACTGTTTTTTTTCTAGAAGCAACTGTCTAAACAGGTCCTTGAGGATCCTCTCTTCCCTAGGTGTCCCTGGTTGGCTTTGTTTCATATTTATGGTAAACAAAACCATGCTTATAGTTAAAAACTATCATCTGGACATATTCAGAGTACTCGCAGAATTAAAACATTCTAGACCATGTATTTAAAACACAGGGTTTACACATTCACTACCACATAATCCTAGCTACCCCACACCAAAACCTGTAATATGTCCTGAGTTAACGTTTACACCAAATGTCAAATCAGCCACTACAAATTAATCACCTTTAATTTGATGTAACCCAAGATTATTATACTTTACTCCACGTTATAGAGTAGAAATCTGTCTTCAAATGAAACCTTCTTTGTATAAAAACATATAATGAATGGACTTTAATTGTTCAATTAATTAGTTAATTCATTAGTAGCCCATTAGTATTCATGAAAAACATGTTGAGAGAACAAGATCTATTAGCTAACTTTTCCAATATTTTGTTCATGATGCACTACAAAAAGACCATTTCTGTTCCCTTTTGCCATTTCAAAGGAAACCTTTTTCTTTTCTTAATAAGGGAAATGAACCTGAATTAGACTTAGTAGGAAGATGAACTCTGATTGTAATATAACATTATGACATATTTTTTATTATTAAATAACACTAATTAGTCACTTGTGCCCAAAAAGTGAAGTATAATCATTGTCAAAGAAAAGCATATTAAAAATCACTGGAGTATCCTTATGACCACCAATGATACTATTTTACTGAGAGAACATACTGAGCCACATCTTGCTTGCTTTCTTTTTAAGCCTGGCCCAGAAAACAGAAACAGATTACCCCTGTGTGGAAGAGCCAGGATGGGGTACAGGGGAAGGGGGAGAGTAGATGTTTATTATGACAGAATACAACTGGAACAATTTCTTAAATTTCCAACACATACTAAGCCTTCCTTATTCTATACAAGATTAATTTTCCTATTATAATGTAAACTGTTTCTTAAAGTATGCCACCATTGTCTTAGATTGAAAAAAGGATAAAAATCTACCCTATGGATTCAAGGTACAGGCAATAGATCTTAATTTGTAAACAGTCCTATAACATTTTCTACATTTTCTTAAATCTTCATAAATATTGTAAATGTTTAGTTTGCATAAGTGCTGATTATCTTAGCTGCCAAATACTTTGTTTTTGCATACTAAAATCAATTTTTCTGCCTTCCTGAATTATATAACTTGCCAAGAGCAAGAGGCTTTAAAGATATAAAACAAAAGTTTAAAATGATAGAATGTACCACACCTGACCTTAAAACTCAATATTCAGCTAATATAAAAATCTTCATTCTCAGATTACTTAAGAGCAAATAGAATAAGGAAATACAATAATATATACATGTTTTTCCCAGAAAACATTGGTTTACCAATGAAAATGTAATAATTATCTTTAAATTTATTTTTAACATTATAAAGTACAAAGTAATATGCTCCCTAGCTCATACAGTGATGGCCTCTCTTTATTCTCCATAATATAATTTGTAAGAATACATTTAAAGACATATACTAAAAATTTTTTCTGATAACATAACAAGAGAGAATTTTTGATTTCCTGGTCTTAATGATTACCTCCAGCAAGATTACCAGGGGTTATCAATAATTATAGCCAAGCTATAAACTCCATTCTTACTACAGTTAGTTTACCATCAAGAAAATACCATCAATTGTCTGAAAAAATAGAAACATTCAGGAAAAATGTGAATGACTGGACACACACAAAATAAGAGGAGAAAGAGATGCTTTTTTATTTGGCAAGGCCTGGAGGGAACTGACAAAGGAATCTATTGTTTTTTAAAATGTTATTAAACATTTGCTTCTCCCTCCTCTGTATGTCTGCAAGAGCTAGCAATCCAAATGCCTTCTTGAAAAATATATTTCCTGACTGTCCATCTTTCCCCAAGATTGTGTTACTTTGACCTGTCTTTCAGCCTGAGTCCTTCCTGTGTGAATTAATGAATATTCTTTATGGTTTTGTCTTTATAGTATAAAAAAGTAAAGTAGCACAGCATTTGCTTGAAGAAAACATTCTAGTTTTGAGTGACAAATATTTCAAATCTTTGGTCACTGACCATACATTTTATTAAAAAAATATTTGTGCATTAGAGCATCCTAATTGCACTTTTTACATTTGATCAGCCAGTATGTCAGTGAGTTCCATGTTTTCACTGGGATAGTCAGTCATTATTAATGGTTCTGAAGGAAAAGTCACTTCATGAAAAATTGGAATGGACAGAAAGCATCCACAAAATCCTCCATACCCATTGAGTGAGAAGATTCCATATCCTTGCTAACTAAACTGATGTTGCCATAGGCCCTATTCAAATATTTAACTCCTTTTCCCTTATCCCCTTCTAGTTTAGTAGTGATACAAATAAGACAGGAAACAGACCCGCCAAAAGGGAAAATGGAAAGGAAGAAGCCAACAAAAGGGATGGGCAGTGCACAAATGAGAGAGAGAGGGGAACTTAGAGGTGTTTGGGAGCAAACGTTTGACACATCTAATTGTTAACATCCCTAGTATACAACAAGCTCCTTGAAATAAATGAGAAAAAAATAGTTCTATAGAGTAGGAAATGGTCAGAGTATATAAAGGAAATTCACAGAAGAAAATCAAATGTCTAATACACATATGGAAATATCCTTCACCCCCGCCCCAAGGGATCCAGGGAGATAAAAATTATAAAAATGAGATACCAATATTGGATTGATAATAACTTGAGATTGATAATACCACAAATCAGTAAAGATACTAAAAAGATGTTCATAAAATGGTGAAACAACTTTAAGAAGATAGTTTCTATCAAAGTTTTCATGCAACTTGAAGTCAGCAATCCCTCTTGTACTTTTCCCCACATTCATGTACTACATTTTTACTGCATTTTAAGAGCAAAAAGAGGGGAGAAAAATGCAATAGTCCTTCAGTGGAGTAATGAAATATACTTCAACCTTTAAAAAGACTCTATTGACCTTTTTTACTGCTATGTAAAATAAGCAAGGAGTGTAGACTATATATTATTTTATAAATAATATACTAATGTGTATTCTATAGAATACATACATTTTAAGTAATACATATTTAAAATATTTTAAATACTATACAATTTTAAGTAGATATGAAAATTTGTATGTATGTAGAAAAAGAGCTAAGTAGAAACATAACAGAACATTAGAAATTATTCAATGGTTGCTTCTGGGGAAAAGTGAGAAGGTAAGGGAGGACAGACAAGAGCTAATCTCTTTAAAACACTAAATCTTTACAGAATGACCATAATAAAAACAACATAAAAGTATACAAATAGGCAGCTCCAAAATACAAATGTTCAAAAAATATAAAAAACTATTCACTTTATTAATAGATTTAAAAAATGTTATAAACCCTTCTTTGCTGTTTTTGTATGTGGCATAAGGAAAGTTCTGGAAGAATACATATCCAATTTTTAACAGTGATTCAATGATCAGAACAGTAAGAGAAGAAGTGAGAAGGTAGAAGCAAAGAACTTTGACATTTTATTTCATAGGCCTCTAATACTGAATGGATTTTCAAAATGTTTTATTTTCTAATTTAAAAGGTTTTATCAAACCTTTAAATAAAAGATAATTCTAATGTTAATTAAGCTTTTCCAGAAGACAGACAAGGACAAAATTTTCTTTTCTTTTTTCTGGAGTATACTATTTATACAAACCAAAGAATACAAACTAAGAAAATAATAAATGGAGGACAACTTTACTTATAATTAGTAATAGGGAAGTAATAAAATACAAAATCCCCCATCTAAAACCCCTGGGTTGTGGATTTTACAAAGAGAATGGAATTCATATATTGTATAGTACATTACATAGCCAGTGGTTCTAGGGCAGCATTCTTCAATCACATGGACATTTCTACAAGATATATAACAATCATATGGAGATTGAATAGAGTCTCAAATCACATTTTAATCCCAACTGAGTTTTTGTGTCAAAGTTGTGAGGAAAAAAAAGGGGGGGAGGGAGTTTCAGACTATGGGAATGGGATTGCACATTCATGTTAACAAAAAGAATCTGGAAGAGGGTTAAAATAATTAAGCGTCCTAATAAAGTAGAGTTTATAAAGAGAGCTCAACATTAGGAACTACATTAATAAAACGTATTCTACTTCCAAATTGAAGAGAAAGATCATGTTATTTCTATTTATACTTAAAGATATTAGACATAAATCAGCAGAAACTATTAACAAAAACTGTTGATAAAATAAAATTGGATAATTTTTGCATGATAAAATGTACCTACCTCAACCCAAAAAGACAGAATCATGCTTAATAGGTAAACACTAAAGGCATTCTCAATAAAGTCAGGAAAAGGATAAGGATTCCCACTATCCTTTAAAATTTCAAATAGATAGTAGATATGAACTAGCTAACATAATTACAAAGAGAATTGGGAAGAAAAAAATTAGAAAAGAGGAGATACAATTGTTGCTATTTGCATGTGATAGGATTATATACTTGAAAAGCCTAAGAAAAAGTATTGAAAACTACTATAAAGACAGTTTAGTAAGATAGCAGTGTAGAAAATGAATATACAGGTCTCTCTCACACACACACTAACCATATATATGTATGTGTGTGTGTATAATATATATGTATTACTAAAATTGCGACATGGGTATATGATACTGAGTTTCAATGAAATGTAATAGAGACATCACAGACACACCTAACACGTGAAAATTTGATATTCGTGGATAAAGTAGTATCTCAAATCAATGGGAAAAAGAAAATTTGTAAAAGAAATGATGTTGTAGCAACTGGATAGTTGTCTGAAACAAATAATTTTAAATTTCTACCTTATCTCATAATTCAGGAAATGTTTCAATTCAACAAAGATTTAAATATAAACTTATTTTCCCAAACAGTATAAAAAGAGAACCTGGATGATTTGATTTGTAATCTTGAAGTGGTTATATTTTAAAAACAAACAAAGCTCTCCACAGTACAAAACAAAAACAAAACACCACTGTAGAAAGAGATTAAAAACAGGAGAAACATCAATCCTACATCCCAAAGGGTTAATCCAACTCACATATAAAAATCTCTCAGAAATGGGTAAGAAAAAAAAGACCACAATTCTATTTTAAAAATGGGCAAATAACTTCAAAATTTATTCCACAAATAATTGAAACAAAAAAAGTTTCTAGGACAGAGGAAAAATTGCTCAAACCAATTTTAGAAAAAAAAATTTCAAATGAAAATTTGGTAGCTTTTTTTTTTTTTTTTCTTACAAATTGGCAAAAATCCTAAAATTTCATGAGTCACGTTATTGCTGATACTGTGGTCAAAGAGGCATGCTCTTCCATCTTTGGTGGTTGTATAAATTTCACAATCTCCATGGAAGGACAGTTGACAATATGTATCAAAATTACACTGTATGTATCTTTTACCTCAGCAACTCTACTTCTATTTACAGATATTTGAAATGACAAATGAGCAGTGTTGCATATTTCCTATGTTGTATTTCAAGTTTTATAATAAAAAATGATTGGATAATTTGTAGAAATATGATAGATTTAAATTCTCTTATAACATGTTATTAGTTGACAGAAAAAAAAAAGAGCTATTTCTTCCTTTAAATACTCAGTGAGGTATTTGTATTGGATTACAATTTAATTAACTGCCATTTACCTTTCACTTATTTTTTTCATCCCATATAGTACATTTTTAAGCTTCAACTTCACATTGCTCAAATTGTGAGAATAGAAATCTATTTACCACCAAGAGATTTAGGCTACTTTTTAAAGAAAAAAAACCACACAAATAAATAACTACTAATGTTTGGAGGATATATATATATATATATATATATATATATATATATATATATATATGGTTTAAAAGTCGCAAAACCTTACTACAATTTATTCAAAAAATAAATAAGGAGATCTACCAAATTTCTAAATGTGAAAACTCAAATTTATTAGGTTGCATTTCTCTAATGATGAATTAAATGGAAATCTTATCTAATTTTTTATGTGATATAATATTTTTGGTAAGTTGACAAACTTGGAAAATTTAAGTACATGAAAAAGAATGTACTTGGTAAGGTTGGGGAATTCAATCTATCATATTATTAAATTAATGTATAAAGATATAATATTTTTACACAGTGTAATAGTGAATAAAAATAGACAGATTAAAAAATTAAAAATTAGCCCACAGTTTAGTATAGAGTTAAAGTGGCAGCTCAGTATCTACTGAAAAAAAATTATTATTCTAACAAATATAAATGTTAATCACTTTATAAGTGCAATTATATTGCTGTCTTGCACATTGTATATAAGTAAGATTCAGTTGAATCAGAGATCTAAATGAAAAAAAAAATGAAATAAGGGAATTTTTTAATATAAAATTTATTCTCAGATTGGTTTCCATACAACACCCAGTGCTCATCCCAAAAGGTGCCCTCCTCAATGCGCATCACCCACCCTCCCCCCCTCCCAACCCCCATCAACCCTCAGTTTGTTCCAGTTTTGAAGACTCTCTTATGGTTTGGCTCTCTCTCCCACTCTAACCTCTTTTTTTTTTTTCCTTCCCCTCCCCCATGGACTTCTGTTAAGTTTCTCAGGATCCACATAAGAGTGAAAACATAAGGTATCTGTCTCTCTCTGTATGACTTATTTCATTTAACATAACACTCTCTAGTTCCATCAATGTTGCTACAAAAGGCCATATTTCATTCTTTCTCACTGTCAAGTAGTATTGCATTGTGTATGTAAACCACAATTTCTTTATCCATTCATCAGTTGATGGACATTTAGGCTCTTTACATAATTTGGCTATTGTTGAAAGTGCTGCTATAAACATTGGGGTACAAGCGACCCTATGAATCAGCACTCCTGTATCCCTTGGGTAAATTCCTAGTAGTGCTATTGCTGGATCATAGGGTAGATCTATTTTTAATTTTTTGAGGAACCTCCACACTGTTTTCCAGAGTGGCTGCACCAGTTTGCATTCCCACCAACAGTGCAAGAGGGTTCCCATTTCTCTACATCCTTGCCAGCATCTATAGTCTCATGATTTGTTCATTTTAACCACTCTAACTAGCATGAGGTGGTATCTGAGTGTCTTTGGATTTATATTTACCTGATGAGGAGTGACATTGAGCATCTTTTCATGTGCCTGTTGGCCATCCGGATGTCTTATTTAGAGAAGTGTCTATTCATGTGTTCTGCCCATTTCTTCATTGGATTATTTGTTTTTCAGGTGTGGAGTTTGGCAAGCTCTTTATAGACTACGGATACTAGCCCTTTCTCTGATATGTCATTTGCAAATATCTTTTCCCATTCCATTGGTTGCCTTTTAGTTTTGTTGATTGTTTCCTTTGCAGTGCAAAAGCTTTTTATCTTGATGAGGTCCCAACAATTCATTTTTGCTTTTAACTCCCTTGCCTTTGGAGATGTCTCAAGTAAGAAACTGCTGTGGCTGAGGTCAGAGATATTTTTCCTGCTTTCTCCTCTAGGGTTTTGATGGTTTCCTGTCTCACATTCAGGTACTTTCTCCATTTTGAGTTTATTTTTGAGAATGGTGTAAGAAAGTGGTCTGGTTTCATCCTTCTGCATGTTGCTGTCCAGTTCTCCCATTTGTTAAAGAGACAGACTGTCTTTTTTCCATTGGATATTCTTTCCTGCTTTGTCAAAGATTAGTTGGCCATACTTTTGTGAGTCCAATTCTGAAATATCTATTCTATTCCATTGGTCTGTGTCTGTTTTTGTCCCAATACCATGCTGTCTTGATGATTACAGCTTTGTAGTAGAGGCTAAAGTCTGGGATTGTGATGCCTCCTGCTTTGGTTTTCTTCTTCAATATTACTTTGGCTATTCAGGGTCTTTTGTGGTTCCATACAAATTTTAGGATTGCTTGTTCTAGCTTCGAGAAGAATGCTGGTGCAATTTTGATTGGGATTGCATTGAATGTGTAGATAGCTTTGGGTAGCATTGACATTTTAACAATATTTATTCTTCCAATCCATGAGCACAGAATGTTTTTTCATTTCTTTATGTCTTCTTCAATTTCCTTCATAAGCTTTCTATACTTTTTAGCATACAGATCTTTTACATCTTTGGTTAGGTTTATTCCTAGGTATTTTATGCTTCTTGGTGCAATTGTGAATGGGATCAGTTTCTTTATTTCTCTTTCTGTTGCTTCATTATTATTGTATAGGAATGCAACTGATTTCTGTACATTAATTTTGTATCCTGCGACTTTGCTGAATTCATGTATCAGTTCTAGTAGACCTTTGGTGGAGTCTATTGGGTTTTCCATGTATAATATCATATCATCTGCAAAAAGCGAAAGCTTGACTTCATCTTTGCCAATTTTGGTGCCTTTGATTTCCTTTTGTTGTCTGATTGCTGATGCTAGAACTTCTAACACTATGTTAAACAACAGCAGTGAGAGTGGACATCCCTGTCGTGTTCCTGATCTCAGAGGGAAAGCTCTTAGTTTTTCCCCACTGAGGATGATTTTAGCTGTGGGCTTTTCATAAATGGCTTTTATGATGTTTAAGTATGTTCCTTCTATCCCGACTTTTTCGAGGGTTTTTATTAAGAAAGGATGCTGAATTTTGTCAAATGCTTTTTCTGCATCAATTGACAGGATCATATGGTTGTTATCTTTTCTTTTATTAATGTGATTTATCACATTGATTTGTGAATGTTGCACGAGCCCTGCATTCCAAGAATGAATCCCACTTGATCATGGTGAGCAATTCTTTTTATATGCTGTTGAATTCAATTTGCTAGTATCTTATTGAGAATTTTTGCATCCATATTTATCAGAGATATTGGCCTGTAGTTCTCTTTTTTTGCTGGGTCTCTGGTTTGGGAATCAAAGTAATGCTGGCTTTATAGAATGAGTCTGGAAGTTTTCCTTCCCTTTCTATTTTTTGGAACAGCTTGAGAAGGATAGGTATTATCTCTGCTTTAAATGTCTGGTAGAATTCCCCTGGGAAACCATCTGGTCCTGGACTCTTATTTGTTGGGAGATTTTTGATAACTGATTCAATTTTGTCACTGATTATGGCTCTGTTCAAGTTTTCTATTTCTTCCTGTTTGAGTTTTGGAAGTGTGTGGGTGTTGAGGAATTTGTCCATTTCTTCCAGGTTGTCCAGTTTGTTCGTATGTATTTTTTATAGTATTCCCTGATAATTGCTTGTATTTCTGAGGGATTGGTTGTAATAATTCCATTTTCATTCATGATTTTTCTATTTGGGTCATTTCACTTTTCTTTTTGAGAAGCCTGGCTAGAGGTTTATCAATTTTGTTTATATTTTCAAAAAACCAACTCTTGGTTTCATTGATCTGCTCTACAGTTTTTTTAGATTTTATATTATTTTTTCTGCTCTTATCTTTACTATTTCTCTTCTACTGCTGGGTTTGGGGTGTCTTTGCCATTATGCTTCTATTTCCTTTAGGTGTGCTGTTAGATTTTGTATTTGGGATTTTTCTTGTTTCTGGAGACAGACCTGGATTGCAATGTATTTTCCTCTCAGCACTGCCTTTGCTGCATCCCAAATCATTTGGATTGTTGTATTTTCATTTTCATTTGTTTCCATATATTTTTTTTTATTTTTTTTTTAACGTTTATTTATTTTTGAGACAGAGAGAGACAGAGCATGAATGGGGGAGGGTCAGAGAGAGAGGGAGACACAGAATGTGAAATGGGCTCCAGGCTCTGAGCTTTCAGCACAGAGCCCAACGCGGGGCTCGAACTCACGGACTGTGAGATCATGACCTGAGCTGAAGTCGGATGCTTAACCGACTGAGCCACCCAGGCGCCCCTCCATATATTTTTTAATTTCTTCTCCAATTGCCTGGTTGACCCATTCATTCTTTAGTAGGGTGTTCTTTAACCTCCATGCTTTTGGAGGTTTTCCAGACTTTTTCCTGTGGTTGATTTCAAGCTTCATCGCATTGTGGTCTGAAAGTGTGCATGGTATGATCTCAATTCTTGTATACTTATGAAGGGCTGTTTTGTGACCCAGTATGTGATCTATCTTGGAGAATGTTCCATGTGCACTCAAGAAGAAAGTATATTCTGTTGCTTTGGGATGCAGAGTTCTAAATACATCTGTCAAGTCCATCTGATCCAATGTATCATTCAGGGCCCTTGTTTCTTTATTGATTCTCTGTCTAGATGTTGTATCCATTGTTGTAAGTGGAGTATTAAAGTCCCCTGCAATTACCACATTCTTATCAATAAGGTTGTTTATGTTTCTGCTTGTTTTATATATTTGGGGGCTCCCGTATTTGGCACATAGACATTTATAATGGTTAGCTCTTCCTGATAGATAGACTCTGTAATTATTATATAACGCCCTTCTTCATCTCTTGTTACAACCTTTAATTTAAAGTCTAGTTTGTCTGATATAAGTATGGCTACTCCATCTTTCTTTTGACTTCCAGTAGCATGATAGATAGTTCTCTATCCCCTCACTTTCAATCTGAAGGTTTCCTCAGGTCTAAAATGAGTCTCTTGCAGACAGAAAATAGATGGGTCTTGATTTTTATCCATTCTGATACCCTATGTCTTTTGGTTGGGGCATTTAGTCCATTTACATTCAGTGTTATTATTGAAAGATGGGTTTAGGGTCATTGTGATGTCTGTAGGTTTCCTGCTTGTAGTGATGTCTCTAGTCCTTTGTGGTCCTTGCAACATTTCACTCACAGAATCCCCCTTAGGATGTGTTGCAGGGCTGGTTTAGTGGCAATGAATTCTTTCAGTTTTTGTTTGTTTGGGAAGACCTTTATCTCTCCTCCTATTCTGAATGACAGACTTGCTGGATAAAGGATTATTGGCTGAATATTTTTTTCTGTTCATCACATTGAAGATTTCCTGCCATTCCTTTCTGGCCTACCAAGTTTCAGTAGATAGGTCTGCCACTAGTCTTATTGGTCTCCCTTTATATGTTAGAGTGTATTTATCCCTAGCTGCTTTCAGAATTTTCTCCTTATCCTTGTATTTTGCCAGTTTCACTATGATATGTCATGCAGAAGATCGATTCAAGTTACGTCTGAAGGGAGTTCTCTGTGTCTCTTGGATTTCAATGCCTTTTTTCTTCCCCAGATCAGGGAAGTTCTCACCTACGATTTCTTCAAGTACACCTTCAGCCCCTTTCTCTCTCTCTTCCTCTTCTGGAATTCCTACCATATGGATATTGTTCCATTTCATTGCATCACTTAGTTCTCTAATTCTCCACTCATACTCCTAGATTGTTTTAATCTCTCTTTTTCTCAGCTTCCTCTTTTTCCATAATTTTATCTTCTAATTCACCTATTCTCTCCTCTGCCTCTTCAATCTGAGCTGTGTTCACCTCCATTTTATTTTGCACCTCATTTATAGCATTTTTTAGCTCCTCATGACTGTTTCTTAGTCCCTTGATCTCTGTAGCAATAGATTCTCTGCTGTCCTTTATACTTTTTTCAAGCCCAGCGATTAATTTTATGACTATTATTCTAAATTCTTGTTCTGTTGTATTGCTTAAATCATTTTTGATCAATTTGTTAGCTGTCACTACTTCCTGGAGTTTCTTTTGAGGAGCATTCTTCTGTTTTGTCATTTTGGATAGTCCCTGGAGTGTTGTGGAGCTGCAGGGCACTTCCCCTGTGCTGTCTGGAGTAACTTGTGTTGGTGGGCGGGGCCACAGTCAGACCCAATGTCTGCCCCTAGCCCACCTCTGGGGCCACAGTCAGACCGGTGTGTACCTTATCTTCCCCTCTCCCAGGGGCAGGACTCACTGTGGAGTGGTGTGGCCCCTGTCTGGGCTACTTGCACACTGCCAGGCTTGTGGTGATGCTTCAATGGGATCTGGCATATTAGCCGGGTTAGATCTGTAAGGTGCACTGGGGCAGGAGGGGCAGGCTTAGCTCATTTTGCCATCAGCGGTCCCCTGTGGGAGGGGCCCTGCAGCATTGGGAGGGAGGCAGGCCCATCGGAAGGATGGATCCACAGAAGCACAGTGTTGGGCATTTGCACGGTGCAAACAAGTTCAGTGACGGGAATTGGTTCCCTTTGGAATTTTGGCTGGCGGATGGGAGAGGGAAATGGTGCTTGCCAGAACCTTTGTTCCCCCCACCCCAGCTCTGTCCTTCCGGGCCTAACAACTCTCCCTCCTGGCGTCCTCTCACCTGCCCCACTCTCTGAGAGCATAGCTGTTGACTTATAACATTCCAGATGTTAAGTCCTGCTGGCTGTCAGAACTCACACCGTCTGGCCCCTCTGCTTTTGCAAGCCAGACTCGGGGGCTCGCCTTGCCAGTCGGGCTGCCCCTCCAACACCCTGCTCCCTCCTGCCAGTCCGAATAGCACGCATCACCTCTCCGCCCTTCCTACTCTCTTCCGTGGGCCTCTTGTCTACACTTGGGTCCAGAGAGTCCGTTCTGCTTGTCTTCTGGCAGTTTTCTGGGTTATTTAGGCAAATGTGGGTGGAATCTAAGTGATCAGCAGGAGGAGGTGAGCCCAGCGTCCTCCTACGCCACCATCTTCCCTCTTTCCTTATCAAAAGTGATGAGGGATTTTTTAAAATAATGTACACATTAACTTATTCTCAGGATAGGGATGGTCTTCCTAAACATAAAAAAAAAAAAATTTAGGGGTGCCTGGGTGACTCAGTTGGTTAAGGATCTGACTCGTGATTTTGGCTCAAGTCATGATTTCACGATTTGTGAGATCAAGCCCCATGTCTGGCTCTGTGCTGACAGTGAGAAGTCTGCTTGGGATTCTCTCTCTTTCTCTCTCTCTCTCTCTCTCTTCCCCTCCCCTGCTTGCTCATGCATGCTCTCTTTCTCTTTCTCTCTCAAAAAAAATAAACCTTAAAAAATTATAAAAGCAAAGATTTACATGAAAATTAGGTAACATATAATTTTATCCATAAATTTCTTCATAAATTAAAAGAGGATAATATCTAGTTTGGGGAAGGTAAAATACAACAGGCATTCTCGTGCATTACTGGTGAGAGTATAAACTGATAGATCCTCCCTGAAGGGAAATGAAAGTGTTTAGGACTTTGATCCACCAATGTCACATCCAGAAAGTGATCAAAAATAAATGAGCATATAAACATATAAAGATGTGTATATAGAGGTATTACATAATCATTTATAATCACAAAATTTGGAAAACCTAAAACCTAAATATTCAACAATAAGGTGGTTGTTTAAAAAGCCATAGTATATCTACATAAACTGACTACTAAGAAAATATTACAAATAAAACTGTAGAAAAATATTAAGGATATTCTCCACATAAACAAAAAATACATGTTCAGAGTATATTATTAAACTATGGGTCATAAGTCAATGCATATATGATCCTATTTTTGTTAAAAAGACAAATATATCACATGTATAGAAAAAGATGGGAAGAAAGTACTTCAAAATGTCCATGCTACTTAACTCCATAGAGTAGGGTAATAGAGGATTTCTACTTTCTTCCCTTTGCTCGTCCATATTATTTTACATATCCTACAAGCATGTATCATCCCTATGATTTGCAATTACTGTTTAAAAGAGAAAATAGATAAATTCTTTTAAAAGATCATGTAAAATCCTATTTCTGTAATTTAATAATTAATCAATAATGTGTCACTTATTAGAAATGGCACTATAATTCCTTGTTATAAATTTGTAGTCCATAAATTAATTAACTAATAATTCTACCACTTGACTTTCAACCCGTGTAAACTATGAGTTCTTTACAAAGCATTTAAGAAACTTCATTGCCCATTTTACGCACCCATTATGGCAATTGCTAAAATATTCACTTACTTATTAGTGCAACTGCTAAAATATTCCACTTACATTTTCATGAAGCTATTTCACAAAATCAGCCTTTTTAAGTCTGAAAGTTGGATCCAAGTATTTCACCTTAATTTGATATTTTCTCATTTCCTCTTAGGTAGACAATTAATAACAAGTGAAACATACATAAAACAGATACACTAAAGGTGAAAAATCTTCTGGCAACTGCACATCACCATTTGCTACACAGCTCCTGAAATAGTTCATGATGAAAGCATATCCTAGGAAAGGCAGTTTTAAAGTCTGCATTTCATTGACTCCATAACTGAAGGTCAGAATTATCATACTGGTATAAAGTAGATGTCAAAACATAGTAATTATAAATAGCTATTTTAATGAGCCACAAACAATAATTTCCTATTGCTTTCATAAAGATTACTCCAAAATATGAGGGGAAATATTTATATTTATGTTGTCTTAAACCAAGAGGATTCCTTCTTAATTCATCAGCAAATTAAACTTCAAAAACATTATTTTACAATGTTGACACAATGAAAATAAATGCCATGTTTATTTCCTGCTAATCACATCTCTTCTTTAATTATCACGGATCCCCAACCCTTTGGGAAATGAAGAAAGGCAGGCCAACTGGTTCAAACATGTCATGTCATGTCATGAACTTTTTCTCTGTTTCTTCCTCATCATATAGGAAATGCTTAGGGACTACTTTTTCCCTACATAAACATTTGGAATGTTGAGTCCAGTCATTCCACAAGGCACATACTTGCTCCCTTGAGAACAGGCACCTGAGGGAGTCATATGCACTTCTTCAAGTGTCATGGGTACTGTCAGCCCACCACCCCACAGGGCACCTGAGAGACCAGAGGAAGGATAAGGAACACACATGTACTGAATATCTTGTTCCTAAAATTCATATAACCTCAAAGATAATATGACTCAAAAAGAGTAGTTTGGCAGAGTCTTGAATACATCTCTCAGAATGGACTGCATTTCTATTCTTAACCCCACCTTCTCTTCTGTTCTGTTCTCTCTTCAATTATGTTTCCATAGAATATTGCTGACTTAAGATACCTCTATGAACTGGGATTGAAAGTAAAAGGGCAATTGGGATTACTAACAGTTTCCTTGGGAGTTGTATTTGATTCTAGGAGGAATTAAGTGGGGGTAAGGTCTGGCTAGAAAGCTAAGGCATTTAGTCTTGCCAAGATTCATGAACTCATAGAAATAATCTGATCTCCCTATGGAAGACTTAAGTCATTGACCATGGGAGAGCTTCAACGAGGGTATGATATAACCCCTCATCTCAAGGGTGTGGAGCCACCAGCCCAAAATGACCCCCCCAAGCTCTTCCTCAGACAGCCCACCCGTCCACATAGCTCTGAAGGCATCCAGAGACCAATGGGTCACTGCTGACAATAAAGGCACAAAATTAAGGTATACAACCTTGCTTCATCCAAACCTCCTCTCTGATGTAGACATATTATAAAATTGTACCTCTTCCACTCAAGTCAGCATTGTCATGCAGAAGCTCAGGCTTTTCAGAGAGTCCCAGAGCAAGCCATGTCCCACCACCCTCACTACCTTTCCCCCTAACTAATTAGTGTAAATTCTGCATAGACAAAAATAAAACAAAGTTGTCATTTAAATGGTGTCCCTTGACCTTTGGATCTGAATGTCTTCAGAAGCACTTTGGCAGGATGAGCCTGGAGGGCCCCTGGGAAGGTAGAACTCTCTATTAGAAATTTCAGAGATCTGGAGCAAGAGTCTCCAACAGACTTACCCCTGAGGCACAGATTCCCAGAGTCCCTTTCTTACAGAGAAGACCAAATCTCTTGGGCCTTCTACATCTCATGTCATTAGTGAAGAAGAGACCCAGAACTCTGGGTGCTCATCCCCCAGACTCTGATTCCCATATGGTTCTGTAAGCTCTAAGGTAACACCCCAGACCATCGCTTTCCATTCTTGTTCCCTGCTTTTTCACTCTCTGTCGCACCACCTGCATGTTATAGTTTTTACTTATTATGACTGTGTCCCCTCCTCACACAAATATAAACTGCGTTCAGGCAAGGAATTTTGTTTTGTTCACTGTTACATCACCACCACCTACAACACATTGTAGGTACAAATACATGTTTTTTAGTGACTGAATGAATGAATAAATAAATAAATGCCCACATATTGCCTTTGGAATACCTAAAATTAAGTAAGAAATTTGATTCGCTGAGTTATTTTAAATTCTCTTTTGAAAAATATTAGTCTTCCATTTCATAGAGAAGAATTTTCCTATGGGGAGTCTAGGATGCATTATATGATGGGAAGGAAGGTACTTATCAGATTTCTTTCCTAATTTAAGTTTGCTTTAGTTTACCACTAAGATTTGTGGTACATATATTGATGAGAGGCACAGTGAAGCGGTCAAGTAGAAACAGGCTGATTTCCGGGAGAAACTGAGTCCAGCTTGATATTTTACTTCTTTGTAATCTTGCCATGGACACCTAAAGCTTCTTTTTCTTAAGAACTAGCCATATGTTACAAATGGGTTGCTTTAGTGCAAAATTAATATAACACTTTAGCCAATATTATCCTTAACAATATATTTTATCTAACAATAGGGATTGGCCTTTTAACAATTAAAGAAGCCATGAGCATTGACCGAATATGTGATTTGTCAGTCTTTGTGTTAAGAACTACTGACCTTAATGTGAAGACATCAAACAAATTCAAAAAATGTGACCTGATATGGGACAGAGGGAGAAAATCTGATTGCAGGGGATAATATTTAATTCTAGAAACCAGACTGTGCAGATGGAAAATGAATCAGAAATATGACTTAAATAGAGACAAAGGAAACTTGCTAACCAGTATCTTTTCCAGTGTATAGTGATTGGGAGACTCTCCAAGGATCCCCATGGCTGAGGCAAGAAACCCTTGAAGTAAGACCTCTGTTATTTAAATGCAGCTCTGAGCTGCTTCAAATCAATCTATCAGAAATGTTAAACCTCTTTTGAAACATATTTATGGTTGGATGCCCCTCAATTGAGAAAAGGGAAACGGGAAGTTCCTGCATGCATACTTATTTTGCTTACATGAGCTTCATTTGTACAAGGTGATGGCACAGAGCACCCATAAATGCTGCTGCTTGTCAGGGTAGATAACCTGCCAGCCCTGACTCCTCCCTACCTTTTGCCCGTCACTTTTATGTGTTCTGCAGAAAGGTCCATAAAGCAACACACCTGTCTTCTGGAAGGCTAAGCTCAGTTAGTTTCCAACATCATTAAATAACAAAATGATCGGCAGTGTTGTATCCAAATCTTGAAAGCCTGCCTCACTCCCAACTTTCTGTGTTGGGATTTAAAATAGGAGCAAGATGTAGGGCACTAGGGACTGATGTCGTGTGATTAAGGTGTGGCATTCTTGGTTTCCGCTGGCTCTGACCCGTCTGCTTTGATCTGATTTGATGGTTTCTTTAAGAGTGGACACAGATGATAATGAAAAGCAACACAGGAGGAAAGCTGCAGTATAGAGGAGAGCATGCAAGCCTTTCAAGCCAAAATTCCTGCAGGTTGATGATAAAATGAAGGAAGGAAGGAAGGAAGGAAGGAAGGAAGGAAGGAAGGAAGGAAGAAAACTTAATTAGATTCTGTTTTAGCTCTCAATAAATGCAATAGTTAGGTCCCTGAGCTTAGTGAAGCGATCAATGCCCTCTGTAATGTCATCTGAAATGTACTGAAAAACTGTTCAACCCATCAAAACCAGTGCTCCTTCTGGCCTGCTGAAGTACATGCCAACATACACACACATACACATACACACACACACACACACACACACACACACACACACACACACACATTCATAAAGATGTTTATGCTCATGATTTCTTTCATATCTAAAATCAATGTCACTAAAAATTTGAAGAAAATGGCTGGGAGAAACACCAGGTATTCATGACACCAATTAAGTTACATGTATTTTCTTGGGCTTATCAAATGACTAAGTCATCAAACATAGGCCTAATTAGTTTAAATTCAGAGAAGAGTAAGCCTGGGATAACAGGGAGACAGTAGGAAGATACTGGACCAGAGAGAGAATACCTGGGATGAGTGGCTGTAGGATGAGTAAGGGAACAATGAATCCTGAGAGACTGAAATGGAAAGAAACATCTGCTGATGGCACATGCTGAGGGAAATACTGTCTTTTTCATATATTCTCTCCATGAGTGGTCTAATAATGATAATTAATCTACTAAGAAGAACACTAGCTTTTACTTATTAAATCCTCATACATTATAGGTGCTTTACAGATATTAACACATTTCATCTTTACAATAATCCTATTAAAAAGTAACAATAATAATTGCTAATTTGCAAGGGAGCAAACTGAGACTAAAGTAAATAAATTAACCCTCAGACATGCAGATGGGATTTGAAAGCTGTTCCAACCAACTTCAAAGCCAGTAGCTTTTAAGCAGTAGTTCTCAAGGTAGCCCCAAGCCAGCAACATCACCATTGTGTGGAAACTAGTTAGAAATGCAAATTTCTGAACACATACCATATATACAAAATCAGAAATGGAGAATGGGATTTGGCATTCTGTATCTTAACAAGCCTTCTAGGTGATTCTGAACCACAAAGTCCGAGAACCAGGTGTCTATTAGTGAGTCTGTTCTCTTTCAAATGAAGGGTAAGTGTTTTGGGTGGTGGGAGGAAGATAAAAGCTGAAATAATTACCAGCCATGTTATACTAGGACATAATATACAATAAGATAATATACCTGAGATAATGTTATACCAGGACAAAAAATACAAGGCTGAAAAGGAAGAGGGAAGAGTTAGACCACAAAATATCCTGTAGTTAAAGCAAAGCCACTTGGGTTGGAAAGGATCTAGGAATGGTAAATCCCAATGTGGGCAAAGGCAGGTCCCCCAGGAGTTAGAAATGATATAGGTGGGAGATACCAGGGAGATGACACTCAGGTTCAGCAGTCAAGAATGATCAGACCTAAATAATAATAAATCCATGATCATTGAAAGCTAAATCCAACTGATTTTTAAAGGCAGCAAATCCTTACAGAAAGCAAAATAAGAAGCAATGTGACATGAACACACTCCTGATAATTCATTCATCCTTCATCATGTTTGTCTTTACTGATTTACAATGAATTAGTGATTGTTTCAAGTGAATTATGCTTTCTGCATTTAAGTTATGGTAGCTATTGTCATCTTATAAGCCATAATTATATTTAATACTATTTTAATTTTTTTTAAAACAGCAGTATCGAGGTCTAATTGACATAAAATGAACTCTACACTTTTAAAGCGTACAGTTTGCATTTTTGACATATGCATACCTGTGAAACCATTACTATAGTCAAGAAAAGCGCCCATATCTATCACTCCCAAATCTTATCTTGTGTCCCTTTGTACTTCTGTCCAGCACTTCTCTGGCCCATCCCATCTCAGGCAAACTGTTTTGCTTTTGATTATTATACATAAATTTGCATTTCTTAGAAGTTTGCATAAATGGAATACTTCAGCATGTACTTTTTTTGCTTGAATTCTTTCATTAAGCTTGATTATTGTGAAATTCTTCCATGTTGTAGCATTTATCAATAGTTTATTCCCTTTTTATTGTTGAAAGGTATTTTATTATATAGCTATACCACAGTATTTGATGAACATTTAGGTTGTTTGCATTGTTTGACTATTACAAACAGAACTATAAACATTCTTCAACAAGTTTTTATATAGATATATACTTTATTTTCTATTGCTAAAATACCTGTGTGTAGAATGCTAGATCATACAGTAGGTGCATATTTCATGTTTTCTTTCAAACGCCACACTTTCAAAGTAGCTGTATTATTTCAAATTCCCATAAAAAATGTATGTGTGCCAGTTCCTGAAGATCCTCACCAGTTCTTGGGATCATCAGTCCTGTTTAATTTTAGCTACTCTAATGGAAGTGTATTATTATTTCATTATGATGTTAAATTGCATTTTCCTAATGACTATCAACCTAATGTTGAGCATCTTTTCATATGCTAATTTTCCATCTGTATATCTTCTTAAGGGGGATGTCTGTTTAAATCACTTGCCTGTTTTCTTTTTTTTTTTTTTTTAATTGGGTTGTTTGTTTCTGTATTAAGTTTGGAGAGTTTTGTATGCATTCTAGAGACAAGTCCTTTATTGGACACATGCTTTATAAATATTTTCTCCCAGTCTGTGGTGTGTCTTTTCATCCCCTAAACAGTGTCATTTGAAGAGAACACGTTTTTAATTATGATGAAGTCCAATTTACCAATGTATACTTTTATGAAATGTGCTTTTAATGTTTTAACTAAAAAAGCTTGGCCTAATGCAGTCAAAATCATTTTTCCTATCTTTTTGTTAAGAAATGTTTTAGTTTTATATTTTACATTTAGGTCTGTGATTCATTTTGTGGATACGATGCAATTAATTGAAGTTTTTTTTTTGTTTTTTTTAATATGTATATCCAGTTGTTTTAGCTCCATTTATTGAAAAGATTATTCTTTTGCCACTGAATTGTATTTGTACCCTTGCTAAAAATCAGTTGTCCAAATATGCCTAGATACATTTTCATGTATTTCTGAACTCTCCACTTTGTTCCACTGAAGTTGTTTTGGCTATTCTAGGTCTTTTGCATTTCTATCTAAATTTGTGAATCACGGGTTCCTGGGTGGCTGAATAAGTTAAGCATCAGACTCTTGATTTTGGGTCAAGTCATGATCTCATGGTTTGTGAGATCTAGCTCTGCATGGGGATTCTTTCTCTCTGCCCCTCCCCCACTTGTGCCTGCATGTGCTCTTTCTCTCTCTCAAAATAAATAAACTTAAATAAATAATAAATAAATAAAATAAATTTTAGAGTCAATACATCATTTTCTACCCCCCAAAAGAGGTCTCTTTTGATTGGCATTGCATTGGTGTTGTATGGAAACCAATTTGACAATAAATTTCATATATTGGAAAAAAAAAAAAAGAAAGTATACATCAATTTGAGGAGAACTGACATATTAACAATAAAGTCTTTAAAATTTTTTTAACGTTTATTTATTTTTGAGACAGAGAGAGACAGAGCATGAACGGGGGAGGGTCAGAGAGAGGGAGACACAGAATCCGAAACAGGCTCCAGGCTCTGAGCTGTCAGCACAGAGCCCGCCCCAGGGCTGGAACTCATGGACCGAGAGATCATGACCTGAGCCGAAGTCGGCCGCTTAACCGACTGAGCCACCCAGGCGCCCCTTAACAATAAAGTCTTTAAATTCATGAACATGGTATGTCTCTCTGCCTGTTTAGTTCTTCTTTCACTTCTCTCAACACTGTTTTGTAGTTTTCAGTGCACAGGCCTTTCACATCATTGGTCAGTTTCATTCCAAAGTATTTCTTTCTCTTTTTAAAATACTAGTATGCTTTTTTTTTTTAATTCTGATTATTTGGTGCTAGCATATAGAAATAAAATTTATATTTGTGCATTGGTCTTGGATCTTGAAACATTGCTAAACTCAATTATTAGATCCTGTTGTGCTTTTTTTTTGAGGGGGGGGTTGACATTCCACTGGACTTTCTACGTAGATAATCATTTTACCTGTAAATATAGTTCTATTTCTTCTTTACCAATTTGGATGTTTGTTAATTCTTTTTATCTTCTTGCACTTGCTAGAACATCTCATACAATGTTGAATAGAATTTCCAGAACCATATAGTCTTGTGCTGTTTGGATGCAAAAGGGAAATCATTTGGTCTTTCCCAATTATATATGATTTTATCTGTTGGTCTTTCATAAAAGCCCATATCAGGCTGAAAAAGTCACCTTCTACTCCTACTTTGCCAAGAGGTTTTATCAGGAATGGAGACTGGGTTTTGTAAAAGGCTTTTTCAAAATGATCATGTAATTTTCTTTTTATAGTCTTTAGTATAGTGAATTGCATTGATTTTCAAATATTAAGACAACCATACATTCCTAGAAGAAACCACATTTGGTCATGGTTTTATATATACTTGAATTTGGGTGGGTTTCTTTTTTTTTTTTAATGCAAGTTTATGAGACATATCGGTATGCAGGAGTGTTTTGTTTTGTTTTTTGTGGAATGTCTTTGTTAGGTTTGAGTATTCATGTATTGCTGACCACATAAAGTAAGGAAAATATCCCCCCCTTTTCAGTTTTCTGGAAGAGACTGTATAGAGTTTGTATGAATTTTCCCTTATTTGTTTGGCAGAATTCACCAATGGCTTATGAAGTTATCTGAGCTGGTCATCTCTATGGAAATGTTTTTAAAACATATTTAATTTAATTAATGACATAGGGTTATTTCGGTTATTGCATCTTGAGTTAGCACTGGAAATTTGTTTCATCAAGGAATTGCAACATTTCATCTAAGTTGCTGAATTTCTAATTGTAAAATTGTTAATAATGCCTTACTATCTTTTTAATACCTTCAGATTCTGTAGTTATTTCATCTTATTCCTGATATTGGTAATTTCTCCTTTCCATGTTTTTTTTCCCCTAATTAATCTGGTGAGAGGTTTATCATTTTTATTTTCTCAAATAACGAATTTGGGTATTTATCTTCACTAACTTTTTCTGTTTTCTATGTCACTGATGTCTCCTCTAGTCCTTAATGTTTCCTTTCCTCTACTTACTTTGGGTTTACTTGCTCTTCTTTTTATAGTTTCAGATTGAGAACTTTCTCCTTTTCTAATATTGGTGTTTTCTATAAACAGCCTATGTTCTACTTTAGCATCATTCTGGTAATTTTGATATGTATTTATATATTCATTAAATTGAAAATGCTTCCTTGGGGCGCCTGGGTGGCTCAGTCGGTTAAGCGGCTGACTTCAGCTCAGGTCATGATCTCACGGTCCGTGAGGGCTGTGAGTTCTAGCCCCGCGTCGGGCTCTGTGCTGACAGCTCAGAGCCTGGAGCCTGTTTCAGATTCTGTGTCTCCCTCTCTCTGACCCTCCCCTGTTCATGCTCTGTCTCTCTCTGTCTCAAAAATAAATTAAAAAAAAAAAAAAAAAAAAAAAAAAAAAAAGAAAATGCTTCCTAATTTCCTTTTTTATCTCTTCTTTGCACCATGAGTTAGAGTATATTAGTTTCTAAATATTGGATATTTCATAAGTATCTTTTTGTTACTGGTTTAATTCCACAAAGATGCAAGAACATCCTTCTATTACTTGAATTATATCTATTGAGATGTGTTTTATGGCCAAGAATGTATCTTATTTTGATAAATATTCCATGTGTACCTGTACAGAATGTATATTCTTCTGTCTTTGAGTATGGTATTCTACAACTGTTTGTTAGCCAATGTGACTGACAGTGTTAAATGTTTCATATTTTTATTGACATTCTGCCTACCCTATTTTATCAATTATTTAGAGAGAATTATTGAAACTTCTGATTACATGTGGATTTGTCTATTTCTTTTAGTAATTCTATTATCTTTATTTCATATACTTTGAAACTCTTTTATCATGTGCATCAATATTTAGGGTTCATTATACTTTTTTAATGTTTATTTTTGAGAGAGAGAGAGAGAGAGAGAGAGAACATGAGTAGAGGAAGGGTAGAGAGAGAAAGGGAGACACAGAATCTGAAAACAGGCTCCAGGCTCTGAGCTGTCAGTACAGAGCCAGACACAGGACTCAAACTCAGGAACAGCAAAACCATGACCTAGGCCCAAGTCAGACTAGGCTTAACCAACTGAGCCACCCAGGCGCCCCTCATTATGACTTCTTTATTGGTTGACTCCTTTGTACCTATTAAATGACATTCTTCATGCCTTATACTATTTACTCAGTAACCTTATTTTGGCAATATAGCCAATCCAGTTTTTGTTGTTGTTGTGTTAGTATGCTATATCTTTTCCCATCATTCTACTTTTATCTATTTGTGTTTGTATGTTTTAAGTCCTTTTCCTGTAGGCAGCATAAAATTGGGTGTTGCTTTTTAATCTCTGCCTTCTAATTGGGGTACTTAAACCATTTATGTTTGACTATTGATGGTTTATGTATGACTATATCGTCATGTTTAAGTCTATCATTATTTTTTCTAATAATTCCTTTTCTTCTTTCCATTTCTTCTTTCCTTTTTTATCTTCTTCTGCCTTCTTTAGAATATTTTATGATTGTATTTTTTCTCTTTTTGGCTATTTAGCTACTTTGGATTTGTAGTATCTATCTTTAACTCATCAGACTTGACATTCATGAAATATTAGATCATTTTACATAGAGTTGAATCTTAAGAATAGTACATTTGAATTTAAACCCTCCTGATCTTTGTAAGATTGTGGTCATACATGTTACTTTTACATCTGTTATATACCTACAGTACTTTGTTTTTTCTTTAAATAGCAAGTTATCTTTTAATGAGATTTAAATTGTAATGCAAAATTATATATACACACTCATATTATTTCCAATGCTTTCCATTTCCTTTACGTAGATCAATATTTTCATCTAAGGTAGTTTTTCTTCCGTCTGAAATTTTACATTTCTTGTAATATAATGGTGTTGGTGAATTCTTTCAGCTTTTTCATGTCTAAAAATATTTAATCTTCATTTTTTAAAGATATTTTCGTTAGTATAGAATTATTGCTTGATAGTTATTTTTCTTTCAGTACTTTGAAGATATTGCTCTATTGTCTTCTCCCTTGTCTTTCTTTTTTTTTCTTTTCTGACAAGATATCAGCCATTCTCTTATTTTTATCCCTATGAATGCAAGGTGTTTTTTTTTTCCCAACCCTACCCCCAGCTGCTTTTTTTTTTTTTTTTAATTTTTTTTTCAACGTTTTTTATTTATTTTTGGGACAGAGAGAGACAGAGCATGAACGGGGGAGGGGCAGAGAGAGAGAGGGAGACACAGAATCGGAAACAGGCTCCAGGCTCCGAGCCATCAGCCCAGAGCCTGACGCGGGGCTCGAACTCACGGACCACAAGATCGTGACCTGAGCTGAAGTCGGACGCTTAACCGACTGCGCCACCCAGGCGCCCCCCCCCCCAGCTGCTTTTAAGATTATTCTTTTTGGGGGGGCACCTGGGTGGCTCAGGTCATGAACTTGAGTTCAAGCCCCCTGTCAGGCTCTCTGCTGTCAGCACTGAACCTGCTTGGGATCCTCTGTCCCTCTCTCTCTCACTTTCTCTCTGAAAAACAAATAAACATTAAAAAAAAGATTATTCTTTTCTTTTTTTTTTTAAGTTTCTTTATTTATTTTGAGAAAGAGTGGTAGAGAGAGAGCACATGCCCGTGGGAAAGCGGCAGAGAGAAAGAGGGAGAGAATCCCAAGCAGGCTCTGCACTGTTAGCTCTGAGCCCCACAAGGGGCTCAATCCCACCAACTGTGAAATAATGACCTGAGCCAAAATCAAGAGTTAGATGCTTAATAAAATTATTCTTTGTCACTTTTTTGTGCATTGTGATTATTATGCACCTTGATACAGTCTTGTAGTGTTTCTTATTTATGTGATTCATTAATCTTCTTGGGTCTACGAGTTTACAGTTTCTATCAAACTTCTAAATTTTTCAGCTTTTATTTCTTCAAATATTTTTTCTCTCTCCCCACTTTTGAAAACCACAATTATACATGTTTAAGCTGCAGAAAATTGTCCCATACCTGATGTTCTGTTCATCTTTTACAATTATCTTTTCTGTTTTTCATTTTGCATAGTTTCTACTGTTATGTCTTAAAGCTTACTAATCTTTTTTTTGTGCAGTCTAATTTGCTAATAGCCATATCTACACTTCATAGTTTTCATGTCTCAAGGTTAGATTTGTTTTGTTTTGCTTTTTTGTTTTCCTGGCTTCTACGTAATATTTTTGAATATATGGAATAAAATTATAAAATTATAACTGTTTTTGATTTTTTTTGTTGTTTATTCTGGTATCTATGTTAGCTCTAGATCTTTTTTATTGATTGCTTTATCTCCTTATTATGGGTCATATTTTCATGTATCTTTTTTGCCTGGTTATTTTTTATTGAATGTCAGACTGTAAATTTTACCTTGTTGGTTGCTGGGCATTTTGTTTTTCTATAAATATTTTTGAGCTTTGTTGTAGTACAAAATTAAGTTACTTTGGTCCCTTTACATCTGGCTTTCAAAGAGTGTTCAGCAGGACTAGAACAGTGCTCAATCTAAGCTAATTATTTCCCCACTAAGGCAAGAAATGTAGAGTACTATACCTAATATCCTATTAATCATAAGGTTTTCCAGTCTGGCTGCTGAAGACTGGCATGTTTCCCAGCCCTATTCCCTGATGGTTCTTTCCCTGTCCTTGGGTAGTTTCCTCACATACATATTGCTGATCAATACTCAGCTGAATACTTGAAGGAAACCATCTGCAGGTCTCTGGAGTTCTGTCTTTGTGCAGCTCTTTCCTCACCAGTACTCTGTCCTGCAAACTGAAGCTGCCTTGGTCTCCCCAAAACCTGAGCTGTGTTTCCTCAAATATGGGAATTTCCATAGCCTAGCAGTATAGCCTAGAAACTCTGAAGGTAGAAACATTGGGCAATCATAGAGCTCCCTGCATTTGTTTCCCAGCTCTCAGGGATCACCGTCTTTCCTTGTCTGATATCCAGTGTCTTGAAAACCATTTTTTATATACTGTATTTGTTTTTCATAATTTCTAGTGGGAGTATAAATCTAATCAGTTACTCTACCTTGGACATAACTGGAAGAACATAGTTTTGCTTCATAACTTGTATTTTCCAACAGAAACCCAAGCTTATTTAATGTCTACCTGCCACAACAATGCTGAGCAATTTATAGCTAAACAAATTAGAATACTAATATTCATTGCCCCCACAATAACTGCCAAATGGTGTTCGCTAAAGAGAGTAGTTACTATGTCTTAGCCATTTTGCCAGATAGTTTACATAAATTATCTCTATCCTTAACATCTTATGAGGTTTTACCTGTTTTTTTTTAATTTTACTTTTTATATAAATGAGGGAAATTAGGTTTAGGAATGTGAAATAATGTGCCATATATTCAGTAAATGATGTATTTAGCTTTCATATCCAGCTTTTTCTAATCCAAAAACTTTGTACTTTTCATAGTGCTAAAATTATTCTTTCCATAAAAGGTAAACAGAACATTTAATAGTGGATTTTCTAATTATGCTTTCCAGCTAAAGACATTAAAACATTTCTAACTTACCACCTTAAAAGATTTAGCTGACTAGCAGAATTTTAAAAGAGATTTTCTGTAGATCAGCAAGGAAAGGAAATTTATATTGCAAGAACGAAAGTGATAAAATGGAAAGAATATAAAGTGGTTAATTTTATCACTCAGTTTAATGCCAAATACTGAGAACAAGAATTTCCAGAAGAGAAGAGGACCCAGAGATGCGGAAGTGCAAAGGAAGACTCAGAAGGGGAAATTGGTTCACTTGACAAACTACTAAATAGCACATGATTGCTGGCTGAAAAACACAACTTCTAGACTTTTAAGAAGCTATATTATTCTGGGGGCTTACCAATTCCCCTTCTCAGATGTTGATGATACAAGGTTTTTAAGAATTAATATTGCCAATTTGATCTTCATTAAAGGTATCAAATATTTTTTGACTTAGAAAGATTTCAAAAATTCCTGTTCTTATTATTGAAAGGCACTGTCAGATCTTGGTTTAATTACTTGAATAAGAATTTAATAAATATTTTCAGTACAAAAATAATAATTTATTAAAACTCCTATGTTATTATAACTGTTATAAAACATCAATTACACTGTACTACTGAATTGAACCAGTGATGAAAAATATAGAAAACAAACATCCATATATATTATGCAAAGAACTATCAAGTAGTCAGGAATGATCAATTCGCTCTAATGTAATCCATGCAGTCAACCACAATAACCTTACATGAGAAGCAGGTCTGCTTTGTATTCATACCTCCATGGGTACAATGAATATTGAGTATCATGGGTAAAATGAGGATATATGAGGAGATAGAGAAAAAAAATCCACATAGCATTTGAGATCTCTGTATTCCCTTAGGGATAACTGAAAGTAAAGTATCACCTTGAAAGGCATTAGGAAAAAAAGTTTCCAGAACTACTCTCTATTCATTATAGCTATTTAAAATTTCTACACTGAAGCAAAATATAAACTTTAAGACTGTTTAATTCCTGTTGAAGAGAAGCCTAAGAAAGAATCTCCACTGTACAAATGAATACTCGTGATACAATTTTCTTTATAGCATGGTTGTAAAGAATAGAAATGGAACTGATTTTCCCTAGGTGTCAGCATTCTTCAAGCAGCCAAGGGACTTAGAGCTGACTGTTCTAGAGGGAGAAGAGACTTTGATATCTTTAAACATGGTTTGACTTAAAAAATGCAAAAGGCAAAATAGCAATAATGATGTTACATGTAAGTCCTCAGATGAACTATTAATATATGCAAAATATCATGGTTATAATGTGAATACAGATATGGACTCATAAAATGCATATTGCTCTAAGAAGAGGGGCAGACTGCAGACTCTCTAAAAACATTTTTCGCAAATACTTTCTTGATAAATCACAGAAGGATAGAACTTTAAAACTGAAGAAGACCTTGGAAATCGTTTGATACAAATCTCGTATTTTGCACTTGAAGAAAACCCAAGGTTAGAAGGTGAAGGTGATTTGTTCAAAAGACTACAACAGAAAGAACTATAACTAGAACCCAGCTCTGCTCACTTTCAGGAGACCATGTTTTAAATTAAATAAGTACACATTCTTCATACTTATTTGTATTTGGCATCCCATAGGATTTGTATTTTTTTTTCATTTAATAGGAATGCATGTACATTTTTAGGACAAGCATTTTATAGAATTTAATTTGTTTTTATATGCTGCTGGGTGTTGAGTGCCAATCAAATGATCCTTAAGGTTATTTTTTATTTCATGAGTACTTGTGCACCTACAAGTAAAAATATGTGGTTAGAATATTAATGACAACATTTACTAAAGAAGACTAGGGGATCTGGCATGTCAATAGGTTTGGGAAACATCATGCTCCAAGGCCACCTTTGTTAAAAAAAGAAGAAGAGAAGAGAAAAGAAAAGAAAAGAAAAGAAAAGAAAAGAAAAGAAAAGAAAAGAAAGGAAAGGAAAGGAAAGGAAAAGGAAAGGAAAGGAAAGGAAAGGGAAGGGAAGGAAAGGAAAGGAAGAGAGAGAAAACAAAGAAAAAACCCTCTTTCAAGTTATTTCTTAGAAAAAGAGATCCCAAAATTTTTGGCTGAAATGTTGAAAAATAACTGATGAGAGTTTCTTTTTAGCATCCATATCTATCCAGTGGCATGTTCTGTTTTTGTCATGATGAATATATTCCATGGCACAATAAAATTAAAATATCAACTTTTTTGTGCTCAATTTAGTTTAGCAAGTATTTTTTTTTTTGCCTTCTTTCACTTAGTTGACACATAGAGTACCCACTAGGTACCAGGCATTGTGCTAACTGCTAGAAATAAAAAGAGACCAAGATTGTCCCTACCTTCAAGAAATTTCCAGTTTGAAGAAGAATTCAGGCAAACAAACAAGCAAAAAGGCAATTGATTTTCATTGCAATATGCTCAAAAAAATTATACAGAAAACCTGCTAAAGAGTGCCTAGTGGGAGGGGCGCCTGGGTGGCTCAGTCGGTTAAGCGGCTGACTTCGGCTCAGGTCACGATCTCGCGGTCCATGAGTTCGAGCCCCACGTCGGGCTCTGTGCTGACAGCTCAGAGCCTGGAGCCTGTTTCAGATTCTGTGTCTCCCTCTCTCTGACCCTCCCCCGTTCATGCTCTGTCTCTCTCTGTCTCAAAAATAAATAAATGTTAAAAAAAAAAAAAAATTAAAAAAAAAAAAAAAAAAAAGAGTGCCTAGTGGGAGAAAAAGAAATAAATAGAACATTAAGTCACTTTGGCTATGTTGGAGACAATCCATTCTAAGTAACCAAATTGGAGGCAATCTATTGGTCCTTATGCTTTTCCTTCTCCAGAATCTTGGAACTATTATGTCCACTAGTTTGAGCACAGCTGCAAAGATTGATTTCATGTACTTATAATTTAATAAATGTTCAAAACCTTTTTACTGGTGTCTGGTTATATAGAGGATTGATAGAGTGTTAGGAATTGGCAAATCAAAGAGATGCTTGCCCTACATCCTGTTCTTTAGTTCCATGATAAGAACCAAAAACCTGATAGAGGGGGTATTTAGGAAAATAATAAAATAGGAATGAAAGATTAGAGCCCAAGGAATTATGGATATACAGATTAGAAGGTTTTTTTTTAAATTTCTGTGACTTTATTTCCTTTTCTTCCCTTCCACACTACTTGGGATTTCTCAATCATCTTCCTTCTGTTCCTCTAACAGTCCAAGCTACATAAATCATCTATAATTTCACTTAAAACACCAGCAGGTAAAGAAAAATCTAATTTCAAATGATAGCATCTGTGATTTGTTCCTTTAATTGTTAGAACTTGAAAATACTGACTTCCACAGTAGTTTCAGGGACTTGAACAGCAAGTTACTAAAGTCCTTTGAAAGACTCTCTTTAGGAAAATAAAAGTACTCACTTCTCAAAAGAATAAGTGAGCAGAAATAACAGAACCTGAGTTTGCAGCTCCCTGTGGAGATGGTTGGTCACCATGTCATTGACAGATTAAGACTAGGTTAAAAATTAGGCTCAAGGTCATACATTAATAAAATATATCCTCCTGATTACAAGCCACCTATTTCCTCACAAAATTTCTCAGAGACCATCTCAATAATTTCTGGGTAATTTTTATTGTTTGCAAGAATGTCTTAGTCATCTCCCCAGCATGAAGATGGCACTATCCATACTGGCCATCCTCTAAAGGGATTTACATTCCTGGAAACCTACTGGAAGAAGGCAAGTTTTAACGTCTAAAGCATCCCCACCCCCTCCCGCTAGAGCTTGCAGTCTCTTTACTTTGCATCTCATGGGTATATAATTATGGGTAATTTGAATAGAAGACTAAGGTTTTTTTTTTAATAGAAACTCATTGGAAACTAAAATTGATAAATGAGTGAAATGAGTAAGTTAAGGCAGGAATGGGAAAGTAGGCATTGTTTTCTGCACTAGAGGACGAGGAGGTTAGATGAATATAAAGCTGTAAAAGGTAAAGTTGCCTGCAAAATAGACACTTATTTGGGCATTTAGGTCAGTTACTGTATACATGTAATATTGTTTAATCTTCCCAGCAGTCCTTTAACAAAGGACACTGAGGCTTAGAAACTTAATTATCATTGGATCCTATGGTAGGACACTTGAAGCCTCTATTTTCACCAGTTTCCTATCCAAAGCCCATGGGCTTTGGACATGTGCTCTATTAGCAGACAACTCAGGTAATACACTAACATTCATATGCTCCATTAACAAAGGGCGATATTGAATGGGAACTTGGGGCTCTAGAACAAACTCACTTGGCTCCTATAGCCTTTAATACTATAGATGTGCTCTGCAGTTACCTTTAGCTTCCTTGTTTTCTCTGGCTACACTGATGAGCAGCTCAGTTGCAAATGACAAAAATCCAAGTTCCAGTTGCCTTAAGTCAAAAAGATTTGCTAACTGAAAAATCCAAGAGCACCAGTCTCTAGACAATATAAGGACTTGATTTTTTGTCATTTATCTTGTTGGTTGCATTTTGAGTCTCTTCATGGTGACAAGATGCTGCCAGCAGTTTCAGACTGTCTTCCTTATATGTGTATATCTTGTGGAGGATAAGGGAATGGATAAATCTTTTACAGAACATAAATACTTAGTGTGACCCACATTGGCCTGAATTGAGAATACAAAGATGCCTGCACAAAAGAACGTAACACTCAGTTGGCCAGGCAGAACCACATTTCCATTCCTAAAGATGGCAATGGACCACCGGAGTCACATGGTAGTCAGGGTGGGTATTTTCCCATGAAAAAATAGGAGTGCTGTGCTCAGAAAAAAAAGAAAAGAAAAGAAAAAAGAAAAGAAAAGAAAAGGAAAGGAAAGGAAAGGAAGAAAGAAAGAAAGAAAGAAAGAAAGAAAGAAAGAAAGAAAAAAGGTAATGTTTCCTAAATGCCAGAAAACATAACATTTCCACTACAGTTCAGAGTTAGGAAGAAAATAGAAATATTTGCTCTAAAAAAGTCTATGGGCATACGCACCAAAGCTATAGGTGTTTGCCAATAACAGTGACAAACACATCATGGGTAATTCAAGACCAAGCAAACCCTGATATAAAATATAGCATGGTCATGCTTCTGCATGTTCAACCAGATGAGTGAGAACCACCTCTGTATACAAGGAGCTCTGATGGAGATCATCACCCTAAAACAGGTATCAAATTGAAGAGACCTAGAATATAAGTCCTATCTTTAATGGACTAGCATCCCATCTCACCATAGTGGGATAATCTCCTCATAATAGATGCTCAGAACATCTATTAGCATTTCATGAAACACAGTTTGAGAAATCTTGCATTTTTGTCACCTCCTCAATGAATATTCATGTAGAAATATATACAGAGATATGGCTAGTTTATGAATAGTTTTTGATGTCCTGAGTTTGTGAAGGAAAACTTAGAGTTTTATAATTTTGGTGGTATCTAAAATACTGGTCCACTTTTCTTGTTTTTCCAGTGACCTTCCAGAAACAGGTCAAGGTCAGGGGATAATCTGTATCTGCGGAACATGAACAAAGCTAAATAATCATCTTGGTCTCATTATCATATATCTAGGTGAATTAAGCAATCACAAACAGGTTCCCTGACACTATCAGAAAAGAACTTAATCACAGACACCTCTGAAAGATGTCATGGCAGTCTATCCATGAGAGATAGGATAGTCTATGAGTTTCAGATGAATAGAATATGTATCAGTATAACCCTATTTCCAACAGTGTTTTGGTTTTATTGTTACCCACATGGCAACATTGAAAGAAAAGTTGAAAGAAGAAAATATTTTACTGTTTACATAGAAAGCAGATTATTTTCTTCACTTTGCAAGAGGAGAGGTTCTTCCACACATAGAAGCTTACCAATCATCTAGCCTACAAGAAGAGGTAGCATGGCATGCTAAGAAGTGACGAGGATGTGGCATATGAGGACTGTAGTTCAATTCCGTTAGCAGCATGACCTTGAGCAAGTCACTTCATCTCTATAGGGCTCCATTTTCTCACTTACAAAATGAAGCCAATAGGATCTGCCCTGTCTGCCTCCTGAGTCTGTTGACAGTTAAATGTGTATAAAAAGTATTTTGTCAAATATGAACTACAGGTAGACAAAAATGTATATTTGTAAAAAAATATTACAAGATTTGAGAGGAAAGTATTTTATATTGTTGTGTAAATAAACCATTAATTTTGTTTCCTGATCTTTCTTTTGCAAAACCAGTAAGGCCATTGTGGAATATAGTGAAGTGGTTTCAGGCAGAGCCTGTGGCAATAGAGACTCCCAACTCTCCAATGCTGCTTTGTACAACCATGACCCAGCTTTTCAACCTTTCAGTAACTTAGACTCCCCATGTATATTGATGAAAAAAATTATGAGGATTAAATGAGATAATGTAGGTAAAATGCTTTGCATAGCACCTGGCACATAATAAATGCCAGCAATTTATTGTGTCTATTACCAGAAAGGGTATGATTCTATTTTCTGTAGGCTTACTTCTCCTGGCTTCCCATCCTACTCAGGTCTCTATGATTGCCAAAATAGCTCATTGTAATGCCAAGCAGGATAGATATATTTGGTTCATTGTGGAAATTAAAGGAATACAGGGAGAAATGGAATCTGCTTTAGGAAAGCCATTCTCACTAGCACCTAGTGGTCTCACCAAGACACTTGAATTGTTGCAAACTTCTTGTAACTATATATCAAGCTATTTATATGTTCCCTAGAGCCCCTCTTTTGAACACTTTACCTTGTGTATATAGAAGTCTTCCTCTGGCTATTGGACCCAGACATCTTGCCAAAGAAATTCTCTTTGTTGTACATCAATGGGACATTATAAAGAAGGCATCTATTGAGAAGTTTCTTCATGAAGTTATAGAATTGTGGCATTTTACACCTAAATAGACCAGTGATGACAAATTTAAACGCCCAAAGGAACCAGGCAAGCAACATAAATAAGAGAAGTAAGGCATGTATTCTCTCGACAGGACTCTCTTTGTTAGCGTATTAAAATCAAAAGATACTCTTGGGGTGCCTGGGTGGCTCAGTCGGTTAAGTGTCTGACTTGGCTCAGGTCATGATCTAATGGCTTGTGAGTTCGGCTCCAAGTTGGGCTCTGTGCTGACAGCTCAGAGCCTGGAGCCTGCTTTGGATTCTGTGTCCCTCTCTCGCTCTGCCCCTCACCCACTCATGCTCTGTCTCTCTCTCTCTTTTAAAAAAAAATCAAAAGATACTCTTTACTTCACAAAGAAGTGTACTCTTTCCATATATTTTTGAAACCTGCTAATGTCTTGACTTTTACTTTTTCCACTTTAGATAGAGCTATGTATACTGGAAAATATACCCATACTATAGAAAAATCAACAATAAGCAAAGTGGTACTAGTATTTAGCCTGAGTGTCAGGGAGAGAATAAGGGATGGTAAAAACTGAGAACAAGGAAGAAAGTTCATGCCATTTGAAATGGAGGCACCATTCTGCGCTGGTCAATTCTGCCATGTAAGAATGTGAGGTTGGTATTAAGTCTTACAGTTTTTTCATAAAAGCAGAAATCTGATTTTTAAGTGGAACATCCCAACCATTTAGCATTTGCTCCAAAAAATTTAAAAACGCAAGGCAGGTCAACAAAAAATATCTGTAGGCCAACTGTGGCTTTGTGATTTCTGAAAAGTCCAAGAGCCTCTGTAGCAGAGAAGTAACTGATTGTGACTTTCTTAAAGTCACATTGATATGGGAAAAGCCAGAAGTTGAACCTGGATCTCCTGACCGCCCCCCCACCCCCACCCCACCCAGTGCAGGAAAATTAGTCTGTCTTCTCACATCTAACTATGCTCAATACTGTTGACAATGGAATGCATGAAAATAGAACAGAGCAGTTAAATACAGTGTTCTTATTACTTTTTTTTTTATCTCTTAATAGATGTCTCTATTTTCTCATGTATTATCCAGAACATGATAAAACCCCCTTTTCTCTTTTCTTAGTATGATAACATTTCTCACACTCACAGAAAGCAATCTTCTGCTTGATAGCTAATGTCTTTGTATGTTTAAGAAAATACACTGCAGCCAACATGCAGAGAAGTTTGGTACAAGATGCACATATTGTATCATTTAAATCAATATTTTCAATGATATATATTCAGAACAAGTCATGAACATTCTAACTGCTAGCTTGCATAGTTTTTAATACCCAGTGTGAAATTTAGAGACCACATATTAACATTCTGGTCAAAATTGCAGTTTCTATACAGCATAGCAATTGCAAAAATACTCATTTGGTTACAGATCAGGACATCAAATGCCAAATACTAATAAAAAGAATTTTTTTCCTGGCCATAGTACAGCTAATTTGCCCAGACTTGTGTGCCCTGATGCACCACAGGCGTAAACTAAAGAGATTACTTGTGGTTACCTGGTAAGCTAATGCCACCAACCCAAAAGCTATATGACAGCAGGTGCTGAATAGCAAATTATTAGGTAGTCGGGAAACAGTGATTAAAACCTGCAGCTGGCCTCGTTACATCCATAATTATATTTATTCAGCACATTTGGAAGAGAAACCACATTTCTCCTTTCTCACGAGCGTGCTCTATTTTTCCTTTTGAGCTATTGAAATATTTTTCTATTTCATCTACTTATTAATATTGTGGAAACTCAGTAAGGAAGGCTGAACTTCAAACATTTATTTTGTCAATTGGTTATATAGCTGGGACCAAGGTGTTTTCTCTCCATCCGAGGGCACTGATTAACTTCTTTAAGAGTCTAAGCCCCTTTTAGAACATTATACTCACAGAGACTTGCTTTTATGCTGTGATAAAATCAAAAGTTCTAAAGACAGGGAAAAAGAAAAAAGAAAAAGGTTGCCAATGTTAATTTCTCTTCCATCTGCTAAAGCTATATGACATCTCCAGCTAGTATCAGCTCTTTAGGAGAACTAAAGCATCAAGCATACATATGTAAGGAGGAAAAAGACATCTCAGTTAACCTGAAAAAACCAATTGTGTGAACACTCCACTCCCTAATGAGGCTGTGAACTGAGTCCTTACTATCCTATAACAATGTTGGAAAATTCCCCAAGAAATGGAAAGAGCCAGGATATTCTCTCCTTCAACCCATCACATTCCTGGAAGCCACAGCTGTGCATTCATATTGCCAGCAAGCCTTGAGAGATATGCAAAGGTCATTCTTGGTTCAACTCTAATAGGGACTTGCTTCTCTGGCACAAATCTTTGCTAGGGGACTTGCAAATCCCCTTGATTTATAACAAAATATCCTTTGCTCCTTTGACCACAACCTTAGGAAAGGGTCCAGTCCTGCTTTGTTTCATTGCTGTCCCTGGAACCATAACAAAAACAACAGCTAACCCATGTTAGAGCACTTAATATCTTATGGATGAGCTCATTTAATCCCCACAATAGGCTTATAAAGTAGCTATGATTATTATCCCCATTTTACAGCTGAGGAAACAAAGGCTTAAAAATATTAGGTGTCTTGCCTAAAATCATACTAGTATGTGATACAGCAGGATTTGAATTTAGGCAAGCTGAGCCTTAATCCCTATATTATGCTGAATGTAGAATGAGAGCCATTGTCTTTTTTTTTCTTTTTTCGAATTTTATTCATTCTTAGAAACCACCATTATAATATTAAAAGTACTATTTAGGCTTATTTCCCAGCTACAATTTTTTAGGGTTTTCTGTTGGCTTTGTTTTTTTTTTTTTTTTTTTTACTTTCTATGTGCATATATATATATATATGTATATATATATATACACACACATATACACATATATACACATATATATATAATTTAATTGTATTGTGGTAAAAACACTTAATGTGATATCTACTTTCCACAAATTTTTAAATGTGAAATACATTTTTGTAGATTATAGGTACAATGCTGTACAGATTTCTAGAGCTTTTTCATCTTGACTGACTGAAACTTTATGACTCTTGATTAGTAGCTTTCCATTTCCCCCTTCCCCTAGCCCCTGACAATAATCAACTCATTCCTTGGTTCCATGAACTTGACTATTTTCGATACCTCATAGAAATGGACTCAGTATATGTCTTTCAGGGCTGGCTTATTTCATTTAGCGTAATGTTTTCAAGATTCATCCATGTTACAGCATATTGCAGAATATCCTTTTTTTAAGGCCGGATAATATTTAAGGCATGTTTATATTTTATTTCTTTGTCCATTCATCTGTTGATGGATATTTAGGTTGTTTCCACATCTTGGCTTTTGTGAATAGTGTTGCAATGAAGATAAGAATGTTAATATCTCTTTGAGATTCCGATTGCAACTCTTTTGGGTAAATATCCATAAATGGGACTGCTGAATCATATAATTATATGTTTAATTTTTTGAGGAATCTTCATACTGGTTCCCATAGCAATGGTGCTATTTCGTATTCCTACCAATAGGGTACAAGGATGCCAATTTTTCCACATTCTTGTTAAGACTTACTGTCTTTGTCTTTTTTTGATAATGAGCATCCTGACAAGCGTCAGGTAACATCTTATTGTGGTTTTGGTATTTCCCTGATTAGTGACTTTGAGCATTTTTTTCATATACCTGTTGGATATTTGTATATCTCTTTGGAGAAAAAGTGTCTATTCAAGTCCTTAGCCTGATTTTTCAATCAGGTTATTATTATGATGATTATTATTATTATTTTACTATTGAGCTGTTGGAATTCCTTATATATTTTGGATATTAACCCCTTATTAGATATATGGTTTATAAAAATTTCCTCCCTTTCCATTAGATCACCTCTTCACTCTGTTGGTTATTTCTATTCTATGCAAAAACTTTTTAGTTTGATGTAGTCCCACTTATTTTGTGTTTATTGCCTGTGTTTTTTGTGTCATATCCATTAAGACCAAAGCCAATGTCATGAAGTTTTTCCACTATGTTTTTTTCTAGGAGGTTTATAGTTAGGTCTTATGCTAAAGTGTTTAATCCAGTCTGAGTTGATTTTTTGTGAATGGTGTAAGAGCCTACTTCCATTGCATGTGGATTTTTGTTGAAGAGATTTGTTGAAAAGATTATCCTTTTCCCCCATTGTGTATTCTTGGCAGCCTTGTTGAAGATTAGTTGACCATACATGTATGGATTTATTATTTCTGGACTCTGTTTTATATGTTTATCTTTATGCCAATACCATACTGTTTGATTACCGTAGATGTGTAATATAGTTTGAAATCAGAAAGGGTGATACCTCTAACTCTGTTCTTTCTCAAGATGGATTTGGCTATTCCTCATCTTTTGTAGTTCCTTATGAATTTTAGTATTATCTTTATCTATTTCTGTATAACAACAAAAAAATGGCCTTTGGATTTTGATAGGGATTTCACTGAATCTGTAGATCATTTTGAGTAGCATAGATATTTTAACAATATTAAGTGTTCCAATCCATGAACACAGGACATCTTTCTATTAGCTTGTGTCTTATTTCTTTCATCGATATTTTCTTGCTTTCAGCATACAAGACTTCCTTCCTCAAAGTTTATTCTTAACTATTTTATTATTTTTGGTGCTATTGTAAATAGGATTGTTCTCTAATTTCTTTCTCAGACATTTCAATGTTAGTGTATAGAAATGCAAATTGATTTTTGTGTTGATTTTGTATTTTGCAACTTCACTGAATTTGTTCAAATAATTCTCAGAGGGGATGGGGGCGGTGTGTTCTTCAGGGTTTTTTATGTATATATTCATGTTGTCTACAAGCAGTGACAATTTTACTTATTTCTTTCTGATTTGGATGTCTTTTAGTTCTTTTTCTTGTCTAAGGGAGGGCTTCAAGTAGTATGTTGAATAGAAGTGATGAGAGTGGGCATCCTTGCCATGTTCCTGATCTTAGAAGAAAAACTTTTAGTTTTTACTCTGATTATGATGTTAGCTGTGGGCTTTTTATAAATGGTGTTTATTTGACACAGTTTCCTTTCTTCCTAGTTTGTTGATAGTTTTTATTATGAAACAAGGTTGAACTATATCAAACACTTTCTCTGCATATATTGAGTGTAAGTTTACTGACAACACTGGCTCTATCTTGTTCATGTCCATCCAATGACCTCCCTTGAGGCGACATGTTCCAGGCTTCTTGGAAGTTAATGTATGCACTTACCGGAATGTCAAAAGGCTTGTTCTGATATTCTCTAAAGTTGTTTAGATAACTAGTGGGTATAACATAGTTTCTTCCCTCCCTTCTCTCTGGCACACAGATGGTGCCATGATGTCTATTAAAAGTTAAACCCTTTTGACCTCGCTACAATGACTTCGGAATATTCCCTTGCTCTATAAAATCTGTGGATTAAGGTCTGGACTTAGAGAATAATTATGCAGCACCTGGATCATCATCCACCTGATCCACTCATCAGTATGTTGCCCTAAATAAAATTCTATGTAAACAGTATAGAGTGGAATGGCTTTGTTTTTTGTTCTTAAAATGCCTTCTCAGTGGGAGTATACTTTAGTATCCCTCCTCCACCTTCTAATTATTGATATGATCTGATCATGTGATTTTTGTCCTTCATTCTGTAAATATGGTATATCACATGGATTGATTTTCATATGTTGAACCATCTTTGCATTCCAAGGGTAATCTCACCTGGGCATGGTATGTGTTGATCTTTTTAACGTGCTATTGAATTCAGTTTGCCAGTATTTTGTTGAGAATTTTGCATGTATATTCATCAAGGATATTAGTCTGTAGTCTTCTTTCTTCATGGCATTTTTGTTTGGCTTTGGTATTAGGGCAGTGCTAGCCTCACAAAATGAATCTTGAAGTGTTCCCTCCTCTTCAGTTTTTTGGAAGAATTTGAGAAATATTGGTATTAATTCTTTATATGTTTGGTAGAATTCTCTAGAGCAGTCATTTGGTCCTGGAATTTTCCTTATTGAGAGGTTTCAAAAATAACTCTTTCAAAATGATAACTTTTTTTTTAGATGTTCTGCATGTACTTAATTGATTGATCAAGACTAACATAGATTGTGAACAATCAAAACTGTACTTTTGATTGTTACCCTCTCTTTAAATTTCTTTGCTATAAGCTGCCTTTCCCAGCTCTTGGATGAGAACTCATCTAAGGCTTTGACCAATTAAAATCACAAACATAGCCTCAACTCATTAAAGACAATGTCTAGTCCAAGATATTAATCAAAACTCTGAACCTGATATAATGTCTAACCTCCACCTCCCTAGCTTCAGTCTGGAAGTCAGAAATGGGTGAGAAGGTGTGGTCCTACTGCTATGTGCTTTTCCTCATGCTTACCTCCTTCACCCATTCCCAAACTTTAGTTTCCACTAAGATCTCCTCACGCTCCAGGTAACACTAGGCAGAACCTGAGACAACCTCACATGGGTTCACTTTCTTATGTATCCCACATTTGTACAGTGGAAAATACTCAAGCCCATCTTGCTTTGACAATATCTCCAAGCAGCAGCTCTCTTTTGGTCTGTCACAAAAGGAGCCAGTTAGGTGTTCACTTGCCTTCATTATTTCCCAGTCTCTAATCCCTAACCCACTTTAGCTTTCCCAAGGGTAGGTCAGGCATCAGTGTTCTCTATCTTCCAAATGCAGAAAATGTATTTCAAAGCTCTCAATTAGGGTGTCTCATTAAGCTCAGGGTCAGGAACTAATATTACTACTTGGTGGTAAGAACTCGGGCAGAATAACTATTTCCACAAAAGTCTATCCAGCAATGTCCCCTCTGCACTCTAGTACACTTTCTGACACCCTCTGACATACTCTGTCTTGCAAAAGAGCCCTGAAATTGTGGAGCAGGTCACTTCCTTTTGCACACTGGTAAGGCCATCTCAAACTCATCTTGTTATCCTGATTTCATGCCATTCAAACCTGATAGAGCCAACTTCCCATTCTAATATCTTTCACAGGTATATTCACAGAATACCAACAATATTATATTTCCTTATTTTATCTGTAAAAAAATCCCTTTCTTGTTATAGTCATTGTGTTTATCATCTTAATAACTGTATGATATTCCTCTATTTATTTTCCATATTTACTATCTGTGCCCTACTGTTAGGCTTTTGGATTATAAAACTTTGAATCTGATCTCTTTTTTCATGCACAAAAGGGAGCAATCAAAAATATAAAGCCTAAAATGAACAAATCAGGAGACTCTAGATGCTAGTGAGGATGTGGAGAAACAGGAACCCTCTTGCACTGTTGGTGGGAATGCAAACTGGTGCAGCCACTCTGGAAAACAGTGTGGAGGTTCCTCAAAAAATTAAAAATAGATCTACCCTATGACCCAGCAATAGCACTGCTAGGAATTGACCCAAGGGATACAGGAGTGCTGATGCATAGGGGCACTTGTACCCCAATGTTTATAGCAGCACTTTCAACAACAGCCAAATTATGGAAAGAGCCTAAATGTCCATCAACTGATGAATGGATAAAGAAATTGTGATTTATATACACAATGGAATACTACTTGGCAATGAGATCTGGCCTTTTGTAGCAACATGGATGGAACTGGAGAGTGTTATGCTAAGTGAAATAAGGCATACAGAGAAAGACAGATACCATATGTTTTCACTCTTATGTGGATCCTGAGAAACTTAACAGAAGACAGTGGGGGAGGGGAAGAAATAAAAAGTTAGAGAGGGAGAGAGCCAAACCGTAAGAGACTCTTAAAAACTGAGAATAAACTGAGGGTTGATGGGGGGTTGGAGGGAGGGGTGGGAGGGTGGGTGATGAGCATTGAGGAGGGCACCTGTTGGGGATGAGCACTGGGTGTTGTATGGAAACCAATTTGACAATAAATTTCATATTAAAAAATATATATATATATAAAGCCTATGGAAAAGTCTACCTTCTCAAAGGACTACTGCTATTTTACTTCAATCTGAAAGTAGAGCAACTAGAAAGAATATCAGATCCAATTAAATTTTATTAGTTTCTATATGTTAGTATGTTTAAAATAATGACTATCTCCTGATTTTCTTTCTAAATAAAAGAGATAATTTGAATTAACAAAACTAGAAAAATCCAAAAGTCACTAATTTTTTGGTGTTATTTTAAAGTTATGGTTGACTAAATGCAAAGAAGATAGTTAAGTTCCCATCCCTGCATGATATCAAAAGAGGAATAGACAAGGACTTGATGATGGGTTTAGTACATTCTGCATGGCTAATTATGAAACAAAGGGAGATATGTTAATTCAGGTTCATCTGCATATAGTGCCCAAGGAGCAGTGCTGCGACAATTTAGAAATGTATTTGTCTTTAACATTCAAGAAATCAGTCCAGAGCTTGTACAGCATTTCTTAGGGTCAGAGACCCAGAGGTGTATCTGAAAAAAAAAACGGAGGACTTATTTCTGATAAAGAAGGAAAGAACGGATTTTAAAAGACAATTAGCAGTCATCTGGCACAGAAAAATAAAGCAATTTACTTATGCTTAGAACCTAAAACCAAATATGGAGTACCCAACCAAGTGGGAAGAAGACTATAAGAACAGAGGAATGCAAACTCCCAAAGAAGGAGCCAGCTTAGAAAATGACAGTAGGGATGCCAGTAGTAACCCCAATGTCGTCCTTTGTGCACATCCCTTTTCAATGTGACTTTCATCCTCCCACCAAATAAGGATGGAGTCTATTTCTCTAGCCTTTGAATATGAGTTGACCTTATGAAGTGCTTTGACAGTAGAATGCAGCAGCTGTGATTCTGTGAGACTTCTGTGGCTAAGCCTTAGGAGAACCTGTGGCTTCTGCACTCAGCCTCCAGCATTCACTCGTACCAACTCGTGGGGCAGCCCAACTAGTGAATGCTTCAAGAGCTCATAGAGAAAAAAACCCATCTGACAACCAGCACCAGGATCTCAGACTTGTAAATGAGGCTCTTTTTTAGACTTGCCAGCACCATCAGAGCTGACATTTGACTGAAGCTTTGTGAGTGAACTCAGGAGAGGTCCATTGCCACAGAACATGAGAAATAATAAATCATTGCTCCTTTAAGCCACTAAGTTTTGGGGTGGTTTTTTATGCAGTAACAGACAGTTAATATAATGGTATATTTGAAAATCATCACCCATAATAGTTTGATATCTGACATACCTAATGTTAGGATCTGGGATGTTGATGATCAAAACACTGGAAAAAAGAAAAAAAAAAAAAACAAGAAAAGCTATACAGACAGACAGACAAGACATGGCAGAATAACTAACATAAATAGTAAGGAAGGCCAGAGACCAAAAGGACAGTACAAATACTCATAACCTTAACAAAAACCTTCAAACCTTAGGCCTTTGTCTTCCTCAATGCTCACCAATTGAAGTCAATGTCCCATGTATTAAAAAACAATCTAATAAAGCTAAATAAAAGACCCCATAAAAAGCAGACCAGCTTCCTCCTCAACATACCACTCAATTTCTCCTTCCTCACATCTCCTCACTGAAGTTATGAATCATCTTCTCTCTCACTGATCTTAGCAATTTTTCTTGGTTTCTCCCCTATTTTCTTCCTCAAGAGCAATACCTATGTCTTCATATTGTTCCAAACTGGGTAGAAAATGATAAGAAAAAATAAAAATGTTCATTCAACACTCATTTTATCTACTTCATGGCCAGCTTGATTCCCCCCCCCCCCCATTTCTTTCTAAGACCTATTATCCTGGATTCTGAGCATCTATCCAATCAAGGGGCAGGTAAAAGCATCAAAAGACCATTTGCACTAGAAGTACTTGTGTTCAGTGTATCAGCCGACTCCTGACCACAAAGCATCTATCCCATCCTCTCTCTTTTTCCTTTGATCCCAAGCAGCAATACTCAAGTAGTGGGCTTGAAATCAATACACTCTCTTCTAGCATCCCCATTGTAAGGATGAGGGAGCTTGACATGTGAAGTGCTAATTGACCAGTTGTTTACCTGTCATGTAAACAAAATCTAAGCGCTTCAGTCTATAATGGCATTTCTGGTCACAGAACATGAGTTTTCAATACTATCTTACTCCTGTGTGGCTGTACATGAAGTGTAAGTAAGAGTACCCAGCTACTGCTACAGTGTCCAAGAAGGCAAACAAATGGGGAGCTGGAGAGAAGTTTTGACTCTGATACACCATAACACAGTAATCTAAGTTAAGGGCTGAACTATTTTTTTTCCTGTTAGAATTCCACCTTCTATGAGCACAGTAGAAATCAAAACAATCTGGACTAAAGAAAGTAATTTTGAAAATTGCAATGTGCCAGTCAGTTCTGTGAGGATTTAGTGCATAGAATATCAATATTTCTCTTACCTTGACCTCTGCAATCTATCCTCTCTTATCAATTCTACATTTTAAGACCTGTAGCACCTAGGAAGTAATTTCTCCACGTTCTATTGCTGTTTGGCATAAAAGCAAGCAGCAATACATTTACACTCAATTGAAATAGATCACTGCTTCCCGTGATGAGATTTAAGGTGACTTACAGCTAATTGAAACAAAAACAGCAGTAAGTTTGTTTGTCAGGTGTGAGTGGGAGAGCTGTTCAGTTTATAGATTAAAATGCTATCCTTCATATTTGCTGTTAGGACTCTTAACCTACTGGCAATACACTTTAAACTCTTTATCTAGTAAGAAGAATGCCCAAGAGGAGCCATTGTTAAGCAGAGGGCTTGTGTTAATTTCCTAGGGCTGCCAAAACTAAAGGCCACAAACTTGGTGGCTGAAAATAATTTTTTTTTTCTTTCACAGTTCTGGAGACTGCAAGTCTGAAATCAAGGTGTTGCCCGGGCCACCTTCCTTCTGGAAGCTCTAGCATAGAATTCTCTCTTGCCTTTTCTAGCTTCCAGTAGTTGCCAGTGATCCTTAGTGTTTCTTGACTGGAAGATTCATCACTTCAGTCTCTGCCTCCATAACCTCCTCCTCTATGTGTCTCTGTGTCTGTTTTCTCTTCTTATAAGGACACCAGTCATTGGATTATGGACCACCCTAATCCAGTGTGACTTCATTTTAGCAAATTATATATGCCAAAAAATTATCTTCAGGCAAGGTCACATCCTGAATTCCTCCCTAAGACTTACTAAGTTACTGCCTAACTGCAGGACATTGGCCAACTCACTTTACCACTCCGGGCTTCAGGGCCTTGCCTTAATATGGAGAGCTTTTGAACTAGATGTTCTCTGAGAGCCCTCCAAACTCTAGCATTTGTGATTCTCCCCTTTGCTCAGTTTCAGCTGTCCCAATTTCCCCTTATAAACAATGGCATACATTTACCAGCCAGCTGGCCAGCCAGGGAGAGGCGGTGTTCATGCAACAGAACAATGGTAAATGGTCTTCTGTTAGGTAGCTTAGTCAGTGAGAACATATGTTTCAATTAGGCCTTCACATGGGTTCTATCTTAAAATCTAGCACCAGGTAGAAACTAATGGATTTTTACAGCCCCCCAAAAGAGGATTTATTTCTAACACATTCATTTTAAAGTCCTCGAAAAAGATTTTCTAAAACGTGGTAAAGAGTGAAGCAACATAACATTTGTGTTATGTTTTTTCACAATTGCATTTAGTCTTTGCAAGCTACATGTTCTCACAATTCTTGGCATCAGGGTAATGTCGATGTCAAACATAAAATGAACTTTTAAGCAACATCTTTGCCTGGACCATCTGTATTTTTATAAACATAAAAATATATCATCATGAAAATTATTAAGGGGATGTTTGAAGCTGAGACATGAATAACAAACATTTCCTACTTTTAGAATTCTATCTTAAACACAACATGTTGGAAAAGAAATAACATGTAGTAAAACGAGATAAGCCTGGATTTGGTATTTTGCTCTGACATCTATAAGCTGTGTGGCTTTAGACAAATCACTTAATCTCTCTGAGTCTCTTTTTTCCCTCATTTGAAAAATAAGGCTAATAAAATATTTTCTTCATGGGTGTCAATAAGAGATGAAAAAGAGTATATGAAGCTCACTTAATTCAGTGACTGTCACCACAGAGGTGGGGGGAAGGAGAATGCTTCTGAAAAACTGGGGTGAGGGGCTGAAATGTACACCCTTGCCTCATTTTCCGAGGAAATGAGCTTTCTTCTTATTCCTCTGTGCCAGCACTACCTTACCCATATCTCTACCTACACTCAGTTTAGGACTGGAACAATTCTCATATTTCTTCTCCTTGAAGACAACCACCATGTGTTCTTCGTCTTTCTCTCTCTAGTGCCCAGGAGAGTTAACATTCATTAATCAAACGAATTAATAGGTAAATTACAAAGAAATAAATACTAGGGAAGTTTTAATTTCACTGGTAGATATTAAAAGATATAATAAAACCTGAAAGACTTTGTTCATAGAAATAGATTACTAAAGGTGCAGCTGACACAGACCCTGATCCCTACTTCATGAATTTGTTATTTGATCATTTCATCTGGAATTAATTCTTAGAAGTCTTTTTCCTTCCTGTATCATTTGATATATGTGTGCAGACGGTGTGAGTGTGTGTGTCTGTGTGCCTAAACAGAAAATAGCCATTGCTATATTAAGCTATGATTATACACTCAGAGTCCTTTTAATTGCTTATTTATCACAACCTGATGAGGAATGTCACAGATACCATCATTTTTTACAGAGAAGACCCTGAGTCATAGAAAGGTTAAGTGGCTTAGTGAGGCACAAGCAGTGAATCAATGGCAAAGCAGGAGTTAGAGCTTGCAACCCTTGAATCCTCTATTTATCGCTTAGCACCACTGCACATGAGTTATCGCTATTTGTAATAGTATGTTCTTACAAGAAATCTTAGGAGACTGGAGGTTGAAAATTGATCTGAAACTGGTTTCCACCTTCCCTTAATTCTTCTTGTGCCCCAAGCAGACTATCTTGTTTATCTGACAGCTTCACAGAGTTACTCAGAACAGCACCCTTACTACCCTCGTGATTAACATATCTCTGCATCAATGAGTAGAAATTAGCTATTGATGAGGGAGGCAGGGCCAAAACCCTACTGGAAACCTGGAAGGAATCTTGATATTCGCTGTCCATAGATTTTGTAAGCTGGACCTTTCTGTGTTTTGGGTTTTGTTTTGTTTGTTTGTTGTTGTCATCGTTTATAAAGATTTATTTAAAGCAGGTTTAGGTTTACAACACAATTAAGGGGAAGGTAATTATTTCCCATAATACTTCCTGCTCCCATCCATGGATATGCTTCCCATTATCAGTATCACTAATCAGAATGATACAGTTTTTACCAAGGATGAACTTGTATTGACACATCGTAATCAACCAAAGTCCATAGTTTACCTCAGAATTCATTCTTGATGTTGTACCTTCTATGGATTTGGGCAAATATATGACAACATATATTCATCATTATAATATCATACGGAGTATTTCCACTGCCCTAAAAATCCTCTGTGCTCTAGCTGTTCATCCCTCCTATACTCTCAATCCCTGGCAACCACTGATCATTTTATTTTCTCCATACCTTTTTCAGAATGTCATATACTTGGAATCATACATACACAGTTTCAGATTGGTTTCTTTCACTTAGTTATATGCATTTAATTTTTCTCTATACACGTTTTCGTGACTGGATAGCTAATTTCTTTTTGGTGCTGAATAATATCCCATTGTCTGGATGTACCATAGTTTATCCATTCACCTTTCATTATCATTCATGAAAAACATCCTTGTTGCTTCTAAGTTTGACGATTATGAATAAAGCCACTATAAACATCTACGTGCAGGTTTTTGTATGAACATAAATTTTCACCTCCTTTGAGTAAATACCAAGGAATGTGATTGCTGGATCGTATGGTAAGAATATGTTTAGTTTTGTAAGAAATGGACAAACTGTCTCCCAAAGTGACTATGCCATTTTGCACTCCCTCGAGCAAAGGATGAGAGTTCCTGTTGCTCCACATCCTCATTAGCATGCGGTGCTGTCAGTGTTCGGGATTTTGGTCACTTTAACAGGTGTGTAGTGGCATCTCACTCTTGTTTTAATTTCCATTTCCCTGATGACATGTGATATGGAACATCTTTTCATATGCTTATTTGCCATCCGAAAATCTTCTCTGTCAAAATCTTTCATTCATTTTTTAATTGTGTTTTTTCTTAGTGTTGAGTTTAAAGGTTCTTTGTAGATTTGAATAATAGCTCTTTATCAGACATGTGTTTTGCAAATATTTTCTCCCAGTCTGTGGCTTGTCTTGTGATCCTCTTGATATTGTCTTTCAAAGTCCGTAAGTGGATTTTTTTTTTAATTTTAATGAAATCTGGCTTACCAATTATTTCTTTCATTAGCACGTATCTGGTATTTTATCCCAAAAGGCATCACCATACCTGAGGTCATCCAGGTTTGCCTAGATGTTACCTTGTAGACACTTTCTAGTTTTAAAATTAGAAATGTGATTCATTTTGAGTTCATTTCTATGAAAGGTCTAAGGCCTGTGTCTAGATTCATTTGTTTGCATGAGAATGTCCAGTTTGAGCCTTTGTTTTTCATTTATTGTTCCCCTCACTGTCTGCTGCAAGTTCTCTGTGTAATCACTGGGTTTGCTATACGTTGGCCTTACTTCACTCTTAATTTACTTTACACTTTAACTTAAAGTAGGACTTGGAGCTTCCAAGGAAATAACTTACAAAATTTGGTAACATAATGTTATGGGCTGGACTGTGTCCTCTTAATGTTGAGTCCTAACCCCCCAGAGGTTAGGGGGGAAGACCCTTATGGAGGGAAAAGACATGCATATACAAGCCAGGAAGAGAGGCCTGAAACAAACTCACCTCACACCTTGATCTCAGACTATTAGCCTCCAGAACTGTGAGGAAATAAATTTCCTCACATATAGTATGTGGTGCTTGTTATGGTTGTACTGGCAAACTAATACATTTAACAATCTTAATTTTACATTTGCTACTAATTTGCAAGCATGAATTTGCAGAACTGAAAGTATTAAATCTATCACTTAGTGAACACCCCTACTGTTTTAACTACTGTCTACTGTGTTCCAGGCTCTGTCTGGTTGCTGGGCATACAATGGTGAGCAAGACATAGCTGCTGCATTTAGGAGGCTTGCAAGCCTACAGGAGGAGATAGAAAAAGGAAGAGATTATTATCACACTGATAAATTAGCAATAAAACAGAGGCATACCCAAGATGCCATGGAGACACAGAGGAAAGACATACAACCCAAAACATGTGAAAGAGAGTGAGATGTCAAAGCATCCAAGAGAGGTTTATGACAGAGTTATGTTTTGAATAATGAGCATGAAACAAGGAGACACTTGAAAATGCAAGAGTCTCTGAGCACGGTGCATTCAGGAACACTGCACAGCCAGCATGATTAAAGCATGTGATATGATGGAAGTATTAAAGGAAAAAGCTGAAGAGATAAGCAGAGGGCAAGTCCTGATGCCTTGAAGACCATGATCTCTTTTAGTTGCAAGCAACCATGCTGCAATATACCCAGTTTAATTCAAGCAGTGGGGCTTTGTTAGATTAGGTGGAGGAGTGAAGAAACATGGAAAACCTCTAATAATCCAAACTGTCATGTCTCACTGGAAAAGTGGAATGTTGATCACCCTATAGTAACAGCTCTAGGCTTATTTATATTTATTCTCAGCAAAACTTATCTCCTCTCATATGGGCATCTGTTACTTACTCCAGGGATTCATCACACCTTAGATTTTACTCATCTTGGCCTTGGATTCTACTGTATCTAAATCTACATCCTCTTCCCCACCAGGTCTTCCCCCTTTCTCTACACCTCATGGATTCTGTTTCCTATAGCTTCTATTGCTTCATAGCTTTTGCTAACAGATGCCTTCATTTGATACACTTTACTATAAGTCTATTTTCTGTGATGCCCTTACTATTAAGGTTTCTCATCTAACTCACATTTAAATCCCCTGGGATTAAGGGGTGCCTGGGTGGCTCAGACAGTTAAGCATCTGACTTTGGCTCACATCATGATCGACTTGTGGTTTGTGAGTTGGAGCTCTGTGTTGGGCTCTGTGCTGACAGCCCAGAGTCTGGAGCCTGCTTCAGATTCTGTGTCTCCTTCTCTCTCTGCTCCTCCTCTGTTCGTACTCTTGTCTCTCTTTCTCAAGAATAAATAAAACATTACAAAACTTTTTAAATCCCTTGGGATAAAGAATCTGATTGGGTTGAAAGGTCACAAGCTAAGTAGAGAAAAACTGTGTTAGGCAGAGTTGGAGTACTAGGCTACTTCATAGCTGCTACACACTGATCAGAGAGCTTCTATCAGTTCAGTCTCCCATTCCTCGTATAATCACATTTGTCATACATAATCATATAAACTAGTGCTCAAAGAGATAAATCTAATCAATCATTAGTACTATGATAGTGGCAGGCAAATGGAACTTCATAGACTTTATCCAGAAGACCTTAAAGAGTTATTAAAGGATTTTAAGAAGATAAATAAAATATAATTGTCTTAAACCTTACTGGAGCAAAAGACAGGGGAAAAAAACTGATTTGAAGTGAGATAACCTAGAGAGGCTAGTTGTAAAATTACTGTGGTAACCCAGCAAGAAATTCCAAGGACTAGATCTAAGACACTGACAGCACTGATGGCAAGAAGGGGATAGAATAGAGAGACTGTAAATATGTCAAATTAGTAGTTGCAGACCAGCTGTAATTAGAAATTGCAGAAGATAGAGTAGTCAAGTATGATGCTGAGATTTCTAGATTAATGGGCTTTAGACCAATATATATATATATTGGTTTCTGCCCCCAGTTCCTGACACAAAGTTCCTAAAACCCTTGAAAATTCCTAAGCAACAAGAACACTGGAATCATCTTTTGTTCTAATGAGGCTCCCGCATGGGAGCTGATTCCCAGAAAGACCAAGCCATTATTAAAAGCTTGGCATTTTCAGTCCCGCAACCAGCCTACTCCCTACCCCAGCCCCACTTCCATCCCAGAGAGAAAGGGATGGAAATGAAGTTAGTAATTGATCATGCCTACATAAGGAAGCCTCCATCAAATTGCAATGGCATGGAGTTAAGAGAGATTCCAAGTTAACAAACACATCCATGTATTGAAGGGCGATGCACCTCAACTCCATGGGGACAGAAGCTTCCACATTTAGGCCCCTCCAGAGCTTGCCTTATGTATCTCTTCATCTGTCTGTGCATCTGTATCCTTTATCATATCCTTTAACAAACTGGCAAACATAAGAAATGTTTCCCTGAGTTCTGTGAGCTGTTCTATCAAATTAATTGAACCAGAGGAGGGGGTCATGTGACCCTCAGGTTTATAGCCAATTGGTCAGAAGCATAAGTGATAACCTAGACTTAAGATTGGGATCTGAAGGGTGGGAGGAGTCTTGTGGGACTGAGCCCTTATCCTGTGGGAGCCGACACTATCTCCAGGTACAGAGTGTCAGAAATGAGTTATATTGTAGGACACTTGGCTGGTATGCTATCCCTCTACAGCTAGTGTTGGACATGTGAGTATGGTAGTCTTGTGAGAGTAAGGGAGAAACTCAGGAGGGAATACCAGCTTCTTTCTAACACTGGAGACCTTTGGTAAGATAAGAAGCATTAAAGAGAAAGGGAAGATTATAACTGTTGGTTTGGGCATGTTGAATTTGAGTGGCTGTGAGACAACACATTAGTCGGGGTAAAGAATGTTGTTATAATTATTATTCTAAACCTGCCAAAGCTCAGAGGTTTAACACCATACAAATGTATTTCTTGCTGAGTTGGTCTTGGGATGGAGGGCTATCTGCTCCACGCAGTCATTTAGGGCCTTCCATCTTCAATGAATGGCTTCAAGGTCACCATGCCAGGGTCCCACACTAGATGGGGGAAGAGAAAAAGTAAAGAAAGCAAACCTAATATTAAGCACTTACTACCAGAGGTAATATATCACCTTCAGTCACATTCTTTTCATAAGACCTAGTCACAGAATGTAAGGGATTAGTAGGGTGAAAGGCAGCTGAGAATAGTTTAGCTGTGTATCTGAAAAAGAAGAAAAAGGCTTTATCCAGTCACTCTCTGCCACAAATAGCTGAGTGGAGCTTTCAGAGGCAAATGGACATAAATTCTGAGCTGATGATATATTTGGGAATGAATGAGCTGGATCCCAAGGGCAGGGATGCAGTCAAGCTCCAGGAGCAGACCTGAGCTTGTAAGGGCTCACTCTCTTCATATCCTCTCTCCTCTTTGGTTTCTTAAGCCACATGCTAAAAACATGACCTCTGATAGCTACCAGCTCCATATGCTTCAGGTAGGCACATGAAAAAAGAATAAATTGAAATCTCTTTTTTGTTGTTTCCAATTACAAATTTCTAAGTTACTTTTCCGATTGGTCCTGTGTAGGTCATATACCTACCATGACCATTCAATTGAGCAAATCATGTCACAGGATCGTGGCTGCTGATATCCTGCTCATTAAACCATATGGATGGGGGAGGGAGAAGGACCAAGCCTGAGAGATTCAAGGGTTGGTGGGGAGGGTGGAGAAGAGGACTGGGTAGTCAACCAAATAAGTAACTACTATTGATACTGATTAGAAGTGTGACAGTTGAAGCCTTGAAATGACGTAAACAATAGAAATAAGATTATAATGGGAAAGGGACCCCAGCTGTAACCCTAGAAAATATCACTATGTAAGTGCCAGGTGAAAGAAGATGAGCCTGAAAAGACATTTACAGAAGAACCTCAAAAACATTTAATGCCCAGGAAGGTGAGAGGTTCAGGAAGAAGAAGGGGCTAAGCGTTTGAATGCTATGGTGAGGGAAGTCAAAAATGGACAGAGGGCATGAAGGTCAGGAGTTGAAATCAATGTCATTAGACCACATATTTTAAAAAGCTGCTCTGTAGTGACAAGGATGAATCTGGGAAACATGTTGCTAAGTGAAAGAAGTCAAATACAAAAGGCCGTATTTATATGATTTTATTTCTATGAAATTTCAGAATAGGTAAATCCATAAAGATAGGAGCTGACTCTAGTGATTGCTATGTGGGGGATGGGGTGGGGACAGAGGACGAATGACTCCTTAATAGGTATGCAATTTCTTTTTAAGGTAATGAAAATGTTCTGCAATCAGTAGTGATGATTGGGCAAGCTTATAAATGCACTAAAAGTCACTGAGTTGCATGCTTTAAAATGGTTAAAATGTTGAGTTTTATGTTATCTGAATTTTGCCTCCATTTTTTTTTTAAAGCAAGCCTATAAAAGCATGGCAGGTGATATGTGAGAGTCTTGAGTGTGTTACCTGTCCAGGGAAGGACATGATAATGAGGAAGAAATTAAATGTGCAAAAGAAAGGGATAATGTTTGGTTCTTTGGACTGACTGGATGAAGATATTTAGGAGGCTTAGCAGAAGTAATGGGTTAAACTTGGAGGGGAGAAAAGATACTTTTTCCACCAGGGAACAGGAGAGGATGACTCCTGAGCCAAAAACTTGATAGAAGAAAGACATGGAATTAAAGAAACATCTCTGCTTTTCTTCAATAGAATAAAGACTATGTGCTTTTGGTCAACCATTTTAGATTCACAGAATGCTCTGATACATTTGAGTAAATTTTTCTCAACTCCATCATTAACTAGGAAGCTGAAGTAACTTTCCCTACATTATGGATTCCCCTTCATGCCCTGAGATTTTTCTTCCTCCTAATTCTAAGACATAACATCACACAGAAGAGAGGGAAGAACTTTGGAGTCAGATACAAGTAAGTTTGAATCCCACCTCCATTACATATGACACCTTGGGTCACATTACTTAACCTTCTGAGTTTTATTCCCACACGTATAAAATAGGGAAAATTAGATCTACTTTTTAGTCACTACAGTGCCTGTCCCAATAATAGACACATAATAAGCTTCCTTCTCCCCTTTTCCTCTTGCATTCCAACCTTACTTTCTAGTTCCCTCCTAATTACAAAATAGCTGAAACTTGTAGGACTCTGGCAACTGATAAAAAGTTATTGTTTTTTTTGACACTTTTTTTTGTCAAAGATATGAAAGGAAAAGCATAACTGAGAATACTCTAGGGTTTTAGGAATATAATATTAGAGGGATAAAAGTAAGCATGATGACAGCTGATCTTAGAAAATTAAACATGATGAACAAATCAAAGAGGGAGAAGTCAAAGAGTGATTTTCCATGTGTAGTTGTGGGATGCACAGTATGACATGAGGTGACCCACTAAGCAGCATAAAGCCTCTTGGAAGCAAGAGGACATGTGATGACTATCCCCAGAGGCAGGGGTCGGTATCTGGTATGCATAGCACTCAGAATGTGATGTGTGACAATGGGGAACAGATGTTCAAAGAACTCCACAGTCCATCAACCATGACCACAAAAGGCTATTACAAAGGAGGTGCTGCTGTGACAAGTGCCTTCTCTCGTGACATTTGTTGGCAGAGCAGTTGAGTAGCTGTCAGCTTAGAACAACAATACATCAAAGAGATCTACCAAATCAACAGTTCAGTCCCATGGAGTACTGTATCTGTGAGACATACAGAACAACCAGAGCCCAGAAAAGACAACCAAGAAAGAAAATGGAGGACTGTGCGATGAATGTGTTCACTTATCTTGTGTAAATTGTTGTTTTTGTTTTTGGTAAATTGAATAGTTTAATGCATCAGAGGAATTTGTCATTTAAAGAAGCCAAGCCATTATGAATTATTGACTGTAAATAATCATTTTTCCCTAATTTTGAGCCTTGCTATGCTTTATGTATCGGTCAGTGTTCATTAGGTTTTGCTGTTGTAACAATAAAAGCCCTGGTCTCAGGAGTTTACAACAAATTATTATTCCTTGTTCACATTACATGTTGGATGTGAGTTGGCTATAACTCTACTGCTCATAATGTCTTCATTCTGAAGTCTAGGCTAAAGGAACAGTCCCTATCTGAGACTCATACTTTTCTTGGCAGAGAAAAGAGAAAACGTTCCATTCACATCCCATTGGTGAAAGCAAATCACCTAGCCAAACCTGTGTCAGTAAGGCAGGGATATAGAATCGTTTTACTATTCAAACTATTATTACTCATTGTCAGAGGAAGACAAGTAATTAAGAACTATATTGAAATCCACAACTTATTTTCCTAAAGTGCTATACACCTAAATATACAGGCATCTGTTTAACTTTAAAAATTATACTAGCTCAGGTTAGACTAGCCTCTGTGAGAAAAACCAGACAAATTGTAACAATGCCTTGCCACCTCAGAAGAGTATCTCAGTGAAGGATTTTACAGCTTCTGAGAGGCAGGGTTCACATAAGTATGACTAGTTCAACAGTATTATCCCTATTAACCCATATCCCATCAGATTAGGCAGCCATGTCTGTGCAATTGACAAAACCTGACTCCATGTTGACAAGATCCAAAGGAAAACTGTTAATTCACATAACTGAAAAATCCTAGAACAGTTGTAGTTTTATACAAGGCTAGACCCAGAGGCCCAGAATGATCTTAAGGATTCTGTCTCTTTGCCTTTCTGTCCTTTGGCACTTCTCTCCTCTCTGTTCCCTTTATTCTTAGGCATGCTTCCTACACTCATCAATTTTTGTGGCAAAGATGCCTCTGGCAGTTTCATATATCAACCTAGTAGCACAATGAAAAAGGGAAGATCTTCCTAATAGCTGTTGCAAAATTTCCAAGGAGGAGCTCCTTGGTTCATCTTTAGTCAGGTGTTCACATCTGAAACTGGAAAGAGTACTTTGAGATCGGACCCTGGTCACCTGTCCATCTAAGTACTAGAGGCAGGGAGGTGGGGTAGGGGACTCACCTCGGCCTCATGGACTGAATAGAATTGTTATAGAGATGGCAAAGAGGTTGTTCACCAAGAAGATGCTGGGCAGAAAACAAATAAGTCAGCAAAATACATTTATTATCCTACCTATAAACATTTCTGAAGTAAGGTTACTTCTTAGCCTATTCACCACATGTTACTTGTTTCTTTCATTCTGTCTCCACAGCGAACCAGTCTCCTACCACCAACTCCTAAGCTAAAGAACTAACATACAGACAAATTCTATAATCCTATTCCTAACTTTCTAAAGTTCAAAAGGAAATCAGTGGAGAGGTCCTCTTCCCTTTGCTATAGCTATTATATTTTATGCTAAATACATCTACCATTAGCCTCATTAGTACATGATAAGACTATAGTAGTCTTATTTAGCATAACTTCATTCCCATATGAACAGGGAATACTGTAGATTGCTTATCCAAAGCTTTGTTTCTTGCTACAATGCCTTCAATTATTCATCCAGTCCTAGGTGTAATAAAATATTATAATTTTTTCTCATAGACATGAAAATAAACTTCTCAATTATTCTGGTTTGGAATTTTTTTTTCTTTTTCTTTTTTTTTTTTTTTTTTAGAAAAGTGAACTGCTTTCCCATGCAGAGTAAGCACGAGGCTATTAGGATGACTTAAGACAGATAAACGTTGCCAACTATACTGCCAAAAACTTTTTAGCAGCAAACCAACAATAAAACTCCACTCTGCATGGTGCTGGAGAGTTTCTCAGTTGAGGATCAGGAATGACTTTGACCCTCAGCCTCTTCAGAGCCAGTCTTTCTTAACCTCTCATATTTGTGAGTCTCCTTCATTTTGGAGGAACATCTCTCAGCTCCTCTTGGAGTCTCAAAGACTCTTCAGATCAGCTTTGTTTACCCCTTCCTCCCAGAATTCTTAAAGTCAAATCAGAAATTAAAGTTTATCAGAACTAGGCAGGTGTTGCTTGCTTCAAGACTTGAACGTGCTTAAAATTCATCCTTGAAATGTTATACAACTATGTTTTTTTATAGCACTAGGTACTTTTTTTTTAAGTTTCTAATTCGGTGTCTTGGGTGTTTTCTTCTTGTTTTTCTTTTCAAGGGCATACTTCAAGTAGAAAACCTTTCTGGAAAAGTAACAAATATACCAGTGCTCTCATTTCCCATTAAACAAAGTTTTCATCTAGAGCAACTCTTAGATTTTTAAGCCCTTTAGTTGTTTCTGAGCTACTGTCTAACACATCATAGACTTTAGCTGGTGCTTTCAAAGTGGTAAAGTTTATCCAGAATTTTCATAAACAACTAAATATTTCATACCTAATGTTGATGACTAGTTTAATGGTTTTTGTTATCCTTTATTGTTTTTTTTAATTGTCATTAATCTGACTTCACACATCTCTGGATTGGTAAATATTCTACTAATACTTTGTTAAAGAGAAAAACCAAAGCCTAATAGTAGTTACTACTATCTGGTTTACTATAGTAAAAACAGATTTTATTCAGGAACTATTTCCATAGAGGAATAGAGACCTTGGTATAGAACTGGCTTCAATTCCAAATACAAGATAAATGGGTGGGGATTTCTAGGGTTGTGTGCAGGTTGTGGGGGGAGGGGAGGTCTATGAATGAAACATTACTAAAAGGAAACATCAAATTTAAAGGGGGATTTCTGGCTAAACTTGACAAGATTCTTGCTAAAGGCAGACAAGGGTGATCAAATATCACCTGGGGGAATTGAGGAATGAGAAATTTGATAAGGATGAAACTCCAAAAGTCAAGGCCTAGTTGAGAAGAAGGTTCATAATAGGAGCCTGACTAAAGTCTGGTCAAGGAGGGAATCTTTTTCAATTCTTTCCTCCCACTGTGAAGTCACCAAAAGTTGCCGAAATTAAATTACAAAGCCTGCTGAGCTGATCCCTGCTCCAGGTCATTTGCTGACCCCTCACTGTGGCCTTTCTACCCACCATTTGCCATTTTCCATAGCTGAGCCAGCCATGATGCTACGTGCCTGTCCCATATTTGCCTTAGAGAACTGTGAGCTTCTTGATGGCAGGGATTGTGCTTTCTCATTGTTGTTTCATCTAAAATTCCAGAGTAGCTTCTCAGCAAACATTTCTTAATTTGAATGATTTCATTTTTCTGTCACTTGCTAAGAAAATGAATCCAGAATCTCTTTCAAACCTCAGTTTTGCTCAGTCAGCTGACCAGCATTTGGGAACCACCTCCAGACAACCTCACTGCCCTAGTTTAGTGAGACAATCTTTCAGATTGCTTAATCTCTTTTTGTTCCAGTTTCCTCATCTGTAAAATGATAACCAATATATTTCCGCCATCTACCACATGAGTCTGTTGTGAGTGTCAAATAAATTTTACCCATCAAAATACTTGGTAACCTTGAAAATGCCACAACCATTTCTCCTAAAGAAAAGCATGCACCTAAAACATTGACATTCAAACTACATCATTGTAGGCATAAAGGATACAAGCTGGAAAAGCAGCATGACCTGTTTCTGAAATCCTCATGACCAGTTTCAAAACATGTAAATTATAGGAAATAATATTTCAAAAAGCTAACACGTCAGTTCAGGTATTTTAAAAACCGAATGTCCCACACATTTGAACAGAAAGATGCACTAGAATAGCTGTAAGCACGTGAAATATCTTCCTCTCCATGACTTGGTTTCAAATTTACTCAAGATACCAGGCATCTTCACACAGACCGTGACACCCGGGTGCTGTACTGTATTATTTTACAAATATCAGTTATGCTTAGGTCTCCAGACCTGTCAATCTACAGGAGCACAAGCCTTCAGAAGACTGATGGGCCTTTAATTAATTTGCTATTTCTAAGAACATGTTCACCACACTGCTTCGTCTGATTTCACTGGTACAGAGCAAAGATGTTTTTAACTAGAGTGCTTGATTTCCCAAAGGAAGTATGAATGAAGAGAAAACCTATGCAATTGTACACTATTGCTTAACATTGTAGCTGACCGATTAAATCTTCAATAACTGAGTGATGTTTTCATTTAGACAAAAAGTATAATTTTATCACCCATTTATTCTAAAAGTACACTTCTTTTGATTCTCTTCTCACCAGATACTTGGTTCTCAATGAAAATTTGTTGGTAATAATACCTAATAGTATTCACAATATGGCCTGGTGTTAACCAGGAATACAGGTATATTTTTCAATGGTCCTTAGTATTACATGTGTGGATTTGTATATTTTGGTCTTTTCACCTCTTGCTACAATCTTTCTTTTAATTGTGCTAGTTATATAGCACCAAAAGATCATATTTCTTTGAGAGGAAAAGAGAGTCTGTTTCATGTTAAGGTGAAATGCAGATTTCCCATTAAAAAGCAAATTCTACATTTCAAAAGGTTGAATAGGTTTGTACTTACAGAATCCCAGCTGGTTAAATTTAGAGCACTGGAAAAGATCCAATTCAAGAATAGTCTTTGGATTTGGGCCTGTAACATTTTTATTTGATAGGGTATTGGAAAGAAAAAAAAATCGTTCATTTTAAGCTCTTGCCTTTTCATATATTGTTCTTCTGTGATAGGTGAATTGGTGTTTATAGTGGTGTTGGCCTCAAAACCATTGCTTCCTTTAAGTGATCTATTTCAATTGTATTTTGCCTCTTGAAGGGGCTTCTGTTTGTAAATGTTTACACTGAAACTATCCTCCCCTGCCTCTCTAAATGTCAAGTGCTTCCTTTTTGGTTTCATTCCATTTTTGTAGCCCCATCTTTGAGCCTTTTTCCTTTTTGGAAATATGGTAGGGTCATAGGTGCCTAGGTATTAGTACTCATTACTGCAGTATGAAACTTTTCAGTATGAAACTTTTCTTCATAGTGTAAAGTGCTAACACTCTGATGGAAGAGTGTAGAGGCAAACCTCAAAGATGTTGCATATTTGGTTCCAGACTCCCACAATAAAGCAAATATGGCAATAAAACAAGTCAAGTTCATGTTTTGGTTTCCCAGCACATGTAAAGTTATGTTTACACTATACTGTTGTCTATTAAGTGTGCAATAGCATGATGTCTAAAAAGTGTACATACCTTAATTAAAAATACTTTACTGCTAAAAAATGCTAACCATCATCTGAGCTTTTAAAAGATTTTAGCTTTTAAAGTGAGAAACTTGCAACTCTTCCTTTCATTTCAACACTTGGAGTTTACTGTAGGGTCATTAATTGGCCTAGTTTCAATACTGTTGTGTATCAGGGAATAGGGAAGACTGAGGAAAGGGAGAAAGATGGGGGGGGGAGGGGAACAGCTGGTTAGTGGAGCAGTCAGAACACACACAATATTCAGTTTGCTGTCTTAATGGGCATGGATTTTGATGCCCCCAATGATAATACTAGCCTCAAAGATTACAGATAACAGATCACCAGAACAAAAAATGGAAAAGTTTGAAATACTTTAAGAATGACCAAAATGTGACACAGACACATGAAGTGAGCAAATGCTGTTGGAAAAACGGCGCTGGTAGACTTGCTCAACACAGGGTGGCCACAGACCTTCAATTTTTAAAAAACACAGTATCTGCAGAGTGCAGTTAAGTAAAGTACCATAAAACAAGTATGCCTGTATCTTATGTGAGAAATCTCTAACATAGGCACATCTAAGAAATTCCTCCCATATGATTTCGAATAACTATTCACCTAAATGGCATCATCTTTCTTGAAAAAAAAAAAGTCAACTGCATACTTTTATTTGTCTCCTCTACTAAAATGGTCAGTTAGGAATGATGTTCATCTTCACATAAGAGAAACATAAAAAACAAGATCTTAAACAAAATGGGGTACTTTGTTTCCTTCAAGTAAACTGAAGTCAGGGAGCAGATGATGGAAGGCCTGTACAAGGGCTCCATCATTTCATCAAGATCCCAGTCTCCTATCTTTTTTGCTTTTCCATTCTTAGTGCATGGATTTCATGTTCAGGTTTACTTCATGGTCACAATATGGCCACTATAGCTCAAAGCATTATGTCTGCATTCCAATAGGACAGAAAAGCAAATAATGACCTCCTATCTGGGTCTGCTCTGCAAGGTCCCTACCTCTACTGCCAGTGTGCAAAGAATTGCCCCATGATTCCATTTAACAGCTTCTATTTACCTGTCACTAGTCAGTTGATTCAAAATGGCCTCTTTATTTGCAAGGAAGATTAGGAAAAATATTATTTTTACCTTGGTATATTGCTGTCCTCAAGATCAGGGTTATATAAGGATAAGAGGGGAATCAGTATCAGTAGACCACTGAAACCATGTAACCATGGCTTCAATTATAAGAGGTGTATACAAATGATCAGCCTCCATTTTATAACTAAATATGAATCTAAAGTCCTATTACTCTGTCAATTATTTATTGTCCCTAGGTTATAGAGTACCTTTCTCAGTGTATTCATCATTTACCCTTCATCTCTTTCCTTTGAGTTACCACACATATCCCATCATTTGGAATCTCTTCAGGTTGTTATAATCCTTAGGGATAACTATAAATAGAATCCCTCTTCCCTAAAATAATACAGTAGTGGATGGAAGCCAAATGTCACTTTAGTTCCTCATAGAGACCAAGTTAGAGGGCATGGTTTTAGGTTTATTAGCCCGTAGCTAATAGTTAACCCCCAATAATACAGACTTTCCTACTAGCAATGCTGGACTTCTCCTACAGGAAAAGCTCACTCCCAAAAGGCAAACTTGCTATTTTTCAAAGATTTAACAGTCAGACAATCCACTCCACTGGCCCAGTAGCCCAGTATTTCCCTAACTGCCACCAACACCTGGAAGGAAATCTGTGGGGTGGGAAAGAAGTTCCCTCCAACATCTGTGATGTCTGGTACCCTGGTGGCCCCACATAATCTTGCCTCTCGGAATTTATGCCCTTGTGAGTACCCTTCCCTGTGAATCTGCTTGAACAGAAAGAATGCTTCAGCTTTAAACCTAATCCTTAAGCCACCCTTCTGGAAAGGACAAATGGAGAGGCTACTTAGAGAGAAAGAGAAACAGAGATACAGAGAAAGAAAGAGAAGTGGGCTGCCCCAGATTCCCAGTTACGCCCAGCTTTCTACTGACTTACTTGCTTAACAGCAGCCAGCAGCCACATGAGTGACCACCAGCAAGATAAGCAGGACTGCCCAGCTAAGTCAGCTCAGATGGCAAGATCGGAGCAAATAAATGAAATCATGGATGATTTAGATTGCTAAGTTTTGGGGTGGTTTGTGACAGAACAATCAACCACAGCAATTAAATACTGTTATTTCTTCTATAGTATTCCTCATAGTTTCCTTCTTCTCTAGTCTCAGCCTCAGTGTATATTACCCCTGAACTTGAAATATTAGCAAGTTCTCAATAAATATTAGCTCTTATTATGTAAGCCACTTTGTAAATGGCAGATGTAAGAGTGAGTGTAAATATTCAGAGTGATAACCATTTTCAGGCATTGTTTGCTGCTAGTTGCCTTCTGAAAACTCTAAAATGATACCCAGTCTTCACAGAGATCTACAGCTGTTAATTTTATGGTATTTTACCAGTTCTGGTCTTTCCTCTAGTTTTGTACAACACCAGGCTGGTCTTTATTATTTGCTTCGTCTCTGAAGTTCTTGTGTGTGCTGTTACTGCTTCATATAATAAACTTCCATCTATACCTTTTCATCTTCCCTTTCCCTTCCCTCCCATTCTCCTGCTTCCAATAAGAAGCTTTGCCAGACTCTGGCTACTGGGTCCTAAGAGTTGAAATTCCCATAGACTAGTATTTCACAAAATTTTATTTGTATGTAGTTACTATATGCATTTGTTAGTGTCACCTAAATAGGATGGTAATACTGGAGCAAAGTTGAGACGCAGTATTTTCCCTATGTTTGCATTTGCTAGTATTGAGAAGTTCATTGAAAGATGACTGCTCACCTTCCTATCTAGTCATCCAGCTCTAAGCATAAGAACCATCTACAATATTTTCATGCAGAGTTGATTCTTCTGAACTTTAGCAAGTTTTGACTTGGATTTTATTGTGGTATGCCAAAGATATGATATGCTTAGGATCTAAATTTTCTGAATATTAGATTGCCAGTTCTCTAAGTTGGTTAGTCCTGGATTCATTCTGGGCTATAGGAGAAACAGTAGGCACAGTGCCTAACACCCACAATACTTTTAGAGGCCTGTGAAAAAAATTTTCCATGTAATCAGAAGGAAAAAAAAAATGAACTTAGGTTGAAAAAGTTTAAGATGTAAAATTAATACCAATTTTTTCAATATGTAAAAAAAAATGCATTAGTATAATTTTAAATATTTTTTAATGGAAGAAGATACCCATAAAGGCCAAAGTGCCTAGAGTGCATGAAAGTCAAAATGCAGCCCAAAATTTATTAAGCTAATGTTCTCAAAATTTAGAAGGCATTAGAATATCTTGTGATTTTTCTTTTATGGATTCTCAGCCACAATAGCAGTGATTCTGTTAAGCAAAACTAGAATAAATCTCAGGAATGTGCATTCTTAATGAGGGATTTAGTAATTTTCCTACACATTGAACTAGAGGAAAACTAAAGAAGCGAAGAAACAAAGTTTTTGCCTCTAAGGAGTAACATTGAGAAATGGGACAAATAAAATATATGTTGCTTTTGTTATATTTTTTCTGTATTAGTTGATTTCTTCCTACTACATGCATACTCCTAGTATTAAACTATTGGCTCCAGGATCAGCAGCATACCTGGTACTCTCTTGAAATTCTACTCTCTTGAACTGTGGGTAGCTTATTCTGCAGGGGAAGAGCACAGATTGATTTTCTTGTAGTCAACCAAATTGTACACTGGTAAACAAGACCTATCAGGTTAACCTTGAAAACAGCTGACATTCCAGTCCAATTGTAGCTGGGTCTATGTACAAATAAGACCAGTTGGGTAAGTAAATAAAATACTGAACCAAACAAAACAAACAAAAAGAGAGGCAGTTTTCAAAATAAGAACATAGATTCTTTCTTGTTATTTTTGAATAGCTTCTGATGCTTTCATTTCCCTGAAAGAAGGATAAACACAAGATGCACGAGGCAAAGAAATAGTAAGAGATAGCTGGGTTGAAATAACTGGTGTTGAAATTAGCTACCTGTGACCCATGCACTCATTGGGTGAATCAAAAGCCCTGCAAAGACAGGCCATTCTCCATATAGAAGTATTTCGAGTCTTCATCTGATTGCTCACTTGTGAGAAGCTATGTAACAGCAGCATATGTGTGCAATGTTTCGGGGAGTTGAAATTTACTAAGAAGTTCAACCAGATTGCCCAGCAAAAGTCAGTTTCCAGCCAGACTGATTATACACAGGCCAGTAAATTATTCTTTAATTAAGATGAATTGAATAACCACCAAAGAATTTGTCAGGGGGGCAGGGCCTGAACAAAGCTAGAAATCTTTACCCCATTATAAATAGTAACATCTTCCCTAGGAGAGACCATGATGTGTTCCACAGCATGAACTGGAATTATTGGTTATTCCCTCCAAGTCCTGGGAAATGCAATCCAGTTTTTCATGATTGCAAAGTGCCTCATAACATTCATTATTTTATCTTCACAACAAGCCTGTTGGGCAGCCTGGGGATGTGATTCCCATTTTACACAGGAGGAAACAATCAGAGAGAGATTAAGTAACTCACCCAATGTTCCAGAATGAAAAAGGATAGACAAGTCCAATTTTGAGCTGTGAATTTCTAGCACATCATTTAGCTCATTGCCTTGCTCTCCTAAAATCCCAAAATAAATTTGACTGGTTTGAACGTTTAAAAAGATATCATAATTAGTTAAATTAAAGATGTCTTGATGGACTTGAATGCTATTTCTTACCCGCCCACATCCCCCTGGACATGTTCTGTGAAATTTCTTTTCTCAAGGACAGCGTTGATTTAATTGGAAAGAATCGTGTTCTCGTTTCCTATTTTGGCTACCACAGTACCCCCAGCCATATGCACAGTGGCCATCTGGAAAAATCCATTCCTAACTTCAGGGAGTATTGCATCAGTTTTCCCTGAAACTGTTTACCCGCTGGCACTGCTCTCCATTTTCAGAAGCAGTGTGATTTCTACTTGGGATTACTTGAGATTCTGCCTAATAACCAAAACAAACAGTGGTGCATAAGCCTCCATAGAGAATCTGCACACATATTTAGAGAATAGTCCCCCAGTGCTACTCTATAATTTGTTCCTTTTTTTGCAGTTTTTGTTTTTTTTTTTTTTATAAGAGTTGTTGAATTCAGCTTTTGTCCAATGTATTCATGACTACAAGGCCTTTTTTTTTTTTTTTCTTTTCTTTTTTCAGATTAAGAAATACTCAAAGGTATAATCAGGTCCTTCCACAGTATTTAATTAGCCATAATTAAAAGACATCTACACAGTGTTTTCAAAGTCTTTTCTTCTATTACATTGCTAATGAATTAAGAAATTAATTGGCATGTGAGTTACAACAGAAAATGTCAATGAGAAAATTTTAACTATCTTATAAAATTATCCTTTTTGTGGATCATGTTCTGTCACTGTATTAATTCCACGCCATTCTCAATCACTAAAAGAAAAACAACAACCAAAAAAGCCAACACATAAGAATGGTGGGAGGGGGAGGGCAGGGAAAGGGATAAAGAATATTCCCATAGACCCATATTCTAGTAAGATTGTTTTAAATAATCAAATTTCCAATCTATGACATTAGATTTTGGAGATTTTTTAAATATCCAAATATCGTAGGGTTAGTAGGGTGAGGACAGAGGATAGCAAGGAGTGTTGGGAAGAAAATGAACTTATTTTCATATCTAGCAATCTCTTTTGCTTTAAAAATATATATGGAAATATTATACATGATTAATTCTAACAATAGTAACAAGGTCCTATGAAGGGCAGTTTAATAAGGAATTTAGAGGGGGCATCTAGGTGGCTCAGTTGGTTAAGCATCTGACTTCGGCTCAGGTCATAATCTCATGGTTCATGGGTTCGAGCCCAGCATCAGGCTCTGTGCTAACAGTTCAGAGCCTGGAGCCTGTCCTGGATTCTGTGTCTCCCTCTCTCTCTGCCCCTCCCCCGCTCATGCTTTTTCTCTGCCTCTCAAAAACAAATAAATTTAAAAAAATTTTTTTAATTAATTTAAAATTTAAAAAAATTTAGAAAATATTACCTTATGCTTACATTTTTAATCTTTCACAAAGCTATTTTCTATGGACATATGTAAATGATATATAAATGATATATAATGATTCTTATTTGAGCAAAACATAGAAATCAAATATAACAAGTATGATAGATTAAGGATATATATGTTTAGCATGTGAAAAGGTTATACAAATCCATAAGACAATATAAAAATACCAATGCAGATGGGCAAAGAACATGAACAGACAGAATCACACACAATACTGATGGCCAATAAAGATAAAATAGATCAATTTTACTAGTAATCAAAGAAATACAAATCAAAATGAGATAACCCTTAACTTCTGTATCATTATTAAGGATTTCTTAAAAGTATAATACCCAAAGCTTGGAAAGGCTATGGTGAAATAGATATTCTGATCCATAAATGATACATCTTTCTGGAGAGCAATTTAGCTCTCTATAGCAAAAGCTTTAGAAATGAGCACTTGCTTTGACTCAGTAATTTTACTTCTAAGAATTTTTTCTGGAGAAATTTTCAAAGATGAAGTGAAGAACTTATATAGTAAGTTATTTATCATAGCAGCTATCATAGTAGATTGGTAATATGAAAAAAATAGAAATAATGTAAATGCCACCAGTAAAATTTAATATATATATTGATCATCCATTTATTTGAGTATTATGCCAGTAAAATTATTTCTTTAGAATATATAATGACATAGAGAAAGACATGATACAATATTTTGTGGAAAATAGAATATAAAATTTTATTATCTAGATTTAAAAAAATAAGCCCATCTAAGTGCATAAAGAGAATACTCTCTATACAGTAATATATAGCATAAGAGTACATTAAAATATTAACATTAATATATATATTAAATATTAATTTATTACCTGCATTAATTACATTAAAATATTAACAGAAGTTATATCAGGGTGGTTGAAATTACTAGAGTTTCTCCTCTAATTTTTGTAAAATGCTCTATAGGAAAATGTACTATTTTATTTTATTTATTTTTTAATTAATATTTGTTTTTGAGAGAGAGAGAGACAGAGAGAGCATAAGCAGGGGGCAGGGCAGAGAGAGAGGGAGACTCAAAATCCGAAGCACCCAGACCCCGAGCTGTCAGCACAGAGCCTGATGCGGGACTCAAACTCACAGACCACAAGATCATGACCTGAGCTACCCAGGTCCCCCAGAAAATGTGCTATTTTAGAATTACAAAATATAAAATCGATTTTATAAACAAGGTCAAGATTAATATACTCCTTTGGAGCTATAAGTATTATAGCAGAAGCATATTTTTTAAACTAGATTATTGCCACAATTAACTGTAATTGAAAATATTTGTAATATTTAATCTGTGTATCTGAAAACCTTAATGACTCAATATTCAAACCACAGACATTTTAACATTGTTAAGGAATTCTCTAATAAAAAGACAAATGCCATTATCTATCCCACATAATAAGATAGAGTTTACTATCCAATTGGATTTTATTTGGGGTCCTTAATTCTATGCTAAACAAATTGGAAATCTACTAATTAATGAATCAGAACAATGGCATATATAGAATGATCATAGCAATAAAGATCACTAATCATTTTCATATATCTTCCTATATTTGACCCTTATATATGTAAACAGGAATAATGCTTTTCCAATGACAGATAATGGAGAAATTTTTTAGAACACATGAATGGACTTTTCCATGGTCCCTTGGCAAGTCAGTGTTGAGACCAGATTTTTGACTCTTTACCCCTGAATTCTAATACTGAACCAAAGTCCAGAGCTTGTGCCTATGTTCCATGCTAACACCCTAAAATAACCACTCTTATACACTCAGGTGATTGCACCAAAAATATTTGCTCTTAAAGTATAACATCTGTAACACACTTCTATTCAACAGCCTTGGAGTCATGAGCCTGGAGAGGGTCCAGATTTCCACTAGATGGCGTTTAGTCTGCTCCTCCTCTTACAAATAGGTTTCAGAGAATTTATTTGCAGCTATTTGCCACATTTTAAAAATGTAATTTAAGAAATATCTTAACAGATATTACATTCACATTGTTTTAAAAGCCAGTTAATTCAAGGTCTTGAATTACCACTACCTTTTTGAATTTTTAAATGATACAGCTGCTTTCATTTCTTACTCAAAACTATAATGACCTCCAAGTTCCCTATTGGGGAAGAAAGAAGATATTACTGTCCCCACCCCCATTCCTTTGACCCCACATTTCCTTTTCCAGCTCCCATAACTGCCATCTGTATGGCATGATCAAAGTTGGTACTATTTATAATTTGTCAAGTTTTCTTCACAGGATCATTTCAAATGTTGAAACATAACTGACAACATTTGCTTTCTACCAACAACCACATCATTTACTATAATCACATTTCCTTTCCTATACAACTAGTGTATGTTTGTTTTAACTTGGAGTTTCCCATTTCATTTTTTTCCCATTTTTCCTTTATTTCATAAAATTGATGGACTTTTCTTCTAATACTTCCGTGGATTTTTTAAAATTATAATTATTTTTCACTTCCAAGAGCTCTTTCAAGTTTTCTGATTTTACTTTTTATACTGTTCTTTTACTAATAAAGTTTTTTCCTCCTCAAATGTACTTGAGAATTTAATTTTATTCTGAAAGTTCTCACCATTCCCCAAAAGAGTACTGTTTTCTCAATGTATTTTTTTCTTTCCTTCCTATCTTTCTTTCAATCCTCGCAACCTCCCTCTTCTTTCTTTTTCATTTTCTGGGTACTGCAGCTCACAGGATGCCAGACTCCTACTTGAATCACTCTGAGTTCCACAGGGAGATGGGGCTCCACTTTCGCCCAGGTTTTTACTGGCGTCCTTCCCTTCCCAGTTTCACCTCCCCACAAGAGTTCCCAAATAAGCTACTTGCATCTGAACAGTGAATTTTCTAAAGTGTGTCAGATCTTTAACTGCCCTTTCATATTAACTGAAAAGCAGTTGAATAAATGATGATAAGGCATTCATTTTGTTGGAAGATTCCTACTTAACCAAATTTAGACAGTTTACTCTTGAGATTAATACCTTTATGACCTGACCTGTCATAGTGTCTAGTTCCTAAGACACTGCCAATACACTCCCAAGGCAGTTTTTATTTTCCTATTTCTTTAAAGAAAAATTTTACTACTTAAAAAAAAATTGCTGTTGACTTTAAATTTGCCTGGAGGTGGGGTGCGGGGCATGGGTGCTCTGTCAGTTGAGCATTCGACTTTGCAGTTTGCAAGTTCAAGCCCCACATCAGGCACACTGCTGTCAGTGCAGAGCCCACTTCAGATCCTCTGCCCCCTCTCTCTCTGCTCCCCCCCGGCTTACTCACTCTCTCAAAAATTATATATGTGTGTGTGTGTGTGTGTGTGTGTGTGTGTGTGTGTGTGTGTGTATTTAATGTCTTGACCTCTGCACTGTTGCAGACTTGGATTGGGGGTGGGGGCAGTAAAGGGGATGAAATTGAGTTGAAGACCACCTTGTTATACCCTCTCCCTCCCTACCACCTCTGCTTTACCTAAGAGCTGAATTACTTTGGGGTCCTGAAAGGGATAGCAACTGGTTGGCTATAACCCCTTACTGCCTAATTTCAGAAATAGCTTTTTTTTCCCACTCCACTTTAAAGCTCAATTATTCTCCTTCATCAAGATAATTGTGAAAATTTTGCTACTGGTGATGGTTCCCCTATTCTCTTCATTACTGTAGATTTATACTTTTTTAAAATTAATTGCTTTATAGTCAATTTAAAGATGGTGTCTTGAAGAAAAGGAAACAAACATGCATGATCAGAGCCCCACATTAAATGGAAACCAGCTGTTTTCTTTTTTCAAATAAAGTTATTACCAGCGAAATTTATTTTATATCTTACATAACTATGAACTATTAACATAAGATCCCATTTGTAACTAAAGGATTATAAAGTACATACAATTTTGGTGCAGAAGGCACCTGACTTAATTTTGATGGGCATTACTTTTTAATTAAATGTCTATTATATCCCAAGTGTCATTACAATTTTATTTTGTCTTTATTCAGAATTGGAAAGCCATTTGATACTCATTCTAAAAACTTTTGAATCCTAATAACTCATTAATGGGATCCAGATGTAAGCTAATTGGACTATCAGAGATTGTGGTGGTCAGTTCTATTTGTACTTTTGGGCTCTCTGTGGCTCTGCTAAAATATTTAGATATTGCAATTTACTCCTTTTATGCATTAAGAATTTAATTCATCCTCATGTGATCTAACTCCTCTTTATGGAGCTGCTGTCTGTTAGTTCTAGTTGTCTCTTGAGAAAATGGTATTAGTTATAGTGTCTCTTCCATATCCTATCCTTTAATATATCCTTCCAGCTAAACAGATAAGGTACTTTGTTGGTTCAGATATTTTTTTTCTCCCCTATTTAAAAGGAGCCTTTATGTAGCAAATTAATTGACTCCTACTTTCCCTTCTCACAGTTTTGGGAAGGGCTGTTTAATGTAATGTAAATACTGAAAGAGAGGCTAATCCTACTTGGGACTTTACTGACCCTCCTGGACACATTCCAACGGCTCCTCTAGTCTGTAGGAACCCCATCCACAACCGTTTAACATTGCACCCACAGACAGAAGTGTATTTCCTGGCATGTATTCATTCCCTAATAGATCATAACTGAATACATGAATGAATCCTACAATAGCTCTACCCATTGGCCCATGTAGTAGGCAGAATAATGGCTCCTCCAAAGATGTCCACATCCTAATTCCCCAAATCTATAAATATGTTTCCTTACATGGCAAAAGGTGCTTTACAAATGTAATTAAGATCATTGGCCTTGAGATGGGGAGAATACCCTGGATTATTCAAGTGGACCCAATCTAATCACGTCAGTCCTTAAAAGCAGAGAATTTTTCCCAGCTAAGGTCAGAGAGATGCAATCTTGCTGACCTTCAAGATGGAGGAAGGGGCCATGAGCCAAGGAATTCAGGTGACCTCTAGAAGGCAAAGACCTGAAAAGGGAAAGACCTGGACTATCCCCTAAGGCCTGAGAAAGAAATGCAGCACAGCTGACATCTTGATCCTAGTTCAGCATGACAGACTTCTAACCTACAGAATGTAATTTAATACAGTTGTGTGGTTGTAAGCCACTAAGCTGATGGTAATTTATTACAACATTGATAGAAAATACTATACCTTTGGCCTCTATGCCTGAAAGAGCCTCACTTTTGTTTCTGCTTGTTGAAAAGTCTCTCCAACCTTCAGAACCCATCTTAAATGTTACTTCCACATGAACACTTTCCTGTCTCTCCCTGCCTAGATGAATTTGTCTTCCCTTTTCATAAATTGTTATTTCCTATTTTGATGTTTCTTTTGTGTCTATTGTCTCTTTTTTGCATTTTAAGTCCAGAAGCCAACAAGCTTTATTGTAAGACCTTCAAGGGTAAGAATCCTGTCTTACTTTTTACCCACCAATATAACACTTTAAACCCATGTAAACACTAGTTAAAGCAATCAGGAAATAAAAATTTATAACTACACTTCTATGAACTGAACTCTGCCCCCCCAAATTTATGTTAAAACCTTAACTCCCGACATGACTATATTTAGAGAGAGTCATTAGGAGGTAATTAAAGTTAAATGAGGTCAGAAACCTCAAATGGGGTCAAATGTGGTCCTTATCTGATAGGACTATGGCTTTATAAGAATAAGAAGAGGGAGAGATTTCTGTCTACCATATGAGAACACTACTAGAAACCAGGAAGAGAATCCTCACCAAAAATGGAATCAGCAGACACTTTGATCTCAGACTTCCCAGTCCTAGAAACACATTTCTGTTGTTTAAGCCACCCAGTCTATATAGTATTTCGACACGGCAGCCCAAACAGACTACGACACACACCTGAAATAAAGTTATCACAATACATTTCTTCATAAAAGGTATATAATCTCATGAAATCCTGCATTATTTAGAAGTGTAAGGATGTTGAATTGGATGAAATAAAAGGTATCTATATCTATATCTATTTATATCTATATCTATAATGTTTTTGGCCTTGCCTCCAGGGGGTGATAAACTTAATCCTTACCCTTGCCATTTGTGTCTCTCTTTTTTGGGACCTATTATTTACAAATTATCCCTCTTTCACAAACGGCCCATCTATTTTACTTGATCGTATTTGATTATAGTCTTGATCTCATTTGATTATAGTTTCAGGTAATGCACATGAGAGGGATTTAAGTGAGTTTTTTTTTTTTTTTTCTATTTACAACAAGTTAGCTGGGAAGCAACTGTACTGCTACCTGTTCAATCAAAAACAGGTCAGTAGATCTTTTGTTTTCCATGTTTACTCTACCTTCATGGTAGCCCTACTATTCTGATGTGCTAAGAGTCATCTGCATTTCAAAATCACTTACTAACACTTTCTAAAAATTATTCTGTCAGTGTGGCAGGTGCTTGCTGATGAATAATAGGGATTTTGGTACAAACCAAAGACCAGTGCTATCAGGTCAAAATATGGAATTCAAGAGGAGATGCATTAAATCCAATACCAGGAATTTCAAATCTAAGAGCTGTCAAAAGCAGTAGTTTCCCCAATACAACAGTGATAGGGCACAAGAAGAATGTATAATGTGAATGTAACTGAAAACTATATCGTTTGTGACTTTATGTATCAAGGTTGGCATGATGAATTATAGCTAGAAGTAAAATGATCACATAAACTACAGTATCTAAGTGAAATATGTGCCAGAAAGTTTCTCCTGAAACATCAGTGTTTTTCAAGGATGATCCCTTATAGAATCCACTGAAACTCTGGTGATTTTCAAGGTTGAATGCTGATAGAATCGTTTGTAATGGTAATCTAACTGAAAGGAGTGGACAAAGGCAACAAAGCTCTATGGGAAAAGGAAGCTGGCATCTTGGTCATTTAGCTCTGTTAGATAAAAGATTGATCCACAGCTATAAACAGGAGAAACCTTAGAACTGTCCCAATACCGATGGTAACATTTTTGAAATGAATGTCATTTTGGTCACACAAGTGAGTCCTTCAAGGTCGAGGAGAACCAACAATGTCTCTCCAATCATTATACACATTAGACCTTTAACCTGACCTTCACACTTTACTTCCTTCATCTTGCAATTCAATCAATCAAGCCTTCCCAATCAAGAACATCCAACATTATGCAAACCAAGCTAATGTGTTTGTGAGCAGATTATTAGGTGATGCCTAAGGTGCGAAATAATAGTCTTGAATAACATTTCTGAAAATGTACAAAGTATGATTCATTTCTCCATTAGACCATTATCAGATTGGAGAATCTCCTCATCATTGTATTTCATGGTATTTTTAGTGCGAGAATTACATACAAACGCTCGTAACATGGCAGAGAAAATTCTCACTAGTGATGTTCTTCAGATGTAGGACATGAGTTGAACAGAGTTCAACATGATAACTAGCCAAATCTGTTATTCATTCATTCATTCATTCACGCATTCATTCAAATGTTCAACCTAGAATTCTGGAAAGCTACTTTGAGACCAGTAAAGGTTGCTATTGATGGTTGTGTTGAGCCACGTACTTCTTCATAAAGAACCTATTTATTGGGGAAATTACAGTTTATAGAAAAAAAAAAAAACTATCAAATACAATAGTATCATCTTTAGTTCTCTTGGGAAGTGGTCATCCAATCTTGCCTTAAAACCTTCCAGAAAGCTCTGGAGACAAATTCTCAGATGTAAGAAATCTGCCCCCTAATATTATTTCTGGCAGCCACCATGCCATATGCCGGTCACATGGCATGCTCGGTTCAGTTCAACTTAAAGGACTGCCATTCTGCCAGAAGTAGTCTGCAGGAAGACAGCAGGGTGTTGGTACAGCAAATATCTTTGGCTGTGGGTTTTATTTATCAGTGAGAACTGATTGATGGTTCAGCCCATATACACACACTCAGGCTAATGGCTTCATCTTTACAGCTCTAAATGTAATGCCATGTTAATTTGGATAAACGGTTGTTAAGGTTCATATCAGAGGTTTATTTTTTTCTGTAATCATTTACTTAACATCTTAATTTTTCCCTCTCAAGCCTTCCAATTTAAATTGCTTAAAGATAATCTCTGTGTGAATTCCAGAAAGCATCTGTGTTGTGTCAAGTGTAGGCAAAAGAAACATAATAGTATCAACTTCTATACGTAATATTTTTCTTCTTTCTTGACACCATTTAATATAACACAGTGAAGCAGGATATTTGAACATCAGGCAAATTTCTGTATTTTTAAACCTCTCTTTCCATTTATTCTAGACCATTTTATCTTGGTCTAGATAGATATATAGATAGATTAACCTACATATTTAATGGATAGTATTTTTACAACTAAACCCCACCCCACTTCGGAATATTCAGCAGCAAAGAAGCTACATTTTGCCAAAAAAGATAGTGTTAAAAGAGGTAATCATGATACTTTTTTGCAATCCCAGCAATGGGATGGTAAGTGCCTGTAGCACTTTACCTAGAAATCTTTCATTAGGTCAACAGCATGCAATCTAGTGATGAGAAAAGGAGGGCTGGATCCTGTAAATACATACACACATCTGAAAACTCGCAGTCGCTTTTTTGGTGGAGATGTGTTATTCCAAAATTGGCATAATCACAGTTTCCACCTCGTTTATGACCAGCATAAAAAATTGCATAAAATATCATGCACAGCTGTAGTCAGAAGGAAGATTCAATTTGGGCTTTGTGTAGACTTGACTTGCTGCCAGTGCAGCTATATACATCATCCAGGGCTGCATTTAAAAGGATAAAATACAGTTTTAATTCTTACGGCAAATTTATTTTGTTAAAGAAAGATAAAAATGTTAAAATAGATCATAAAGAGCATTAAGTCCCTCCCTGCCCCCTGCCCAGTCCATCTTTTGTTAATATAATGTTAAAGGGTTAGCAAAAGATGGGAAAGCCATAAAATTAAAGGTTAAGACTGCAGTTCTATCTATCCACAGAATGAGAAGTTATCTGGTATGATTGCATGCTCCTTTTTGCTACTCAGACAGCCTTGTTGGGAATATTATACGTGAACAACCTCAAACATCCCTGCTGGTTTCTTTGAGAAATCTCAAAGGCCAAAGTGATAGAGAACAGCATGGGTAAGCTACTGAGGAATAACAACGTTTTCATCTGAAACCCAAAAGCACAAGGTAGCATGCAGTTTTACAAGGAGATTTTCTCCACACCTATGGAGGAGAGGGCTGAGTACCACTGCATCACAGCATCTTTAAACTCTCAAGAGCCTTAAAGAACCAGCTGCTTCATTTCCAATTGGGGTCCACAGAAAATAAGTGAGTTGGTAAATGCCACATGGCTGGTCATTGACCGAATCAGAACCAGACCGCTATTCTCTGTTATTTGAATACAGTGTTCTTTCTACCTCTTAACACTGCTTCACATTATGCTGCTTCAGGAAGAGCTTGGTCCCTCAAGGAATGAGTGAGAATGTCCACTGGGAGACAGAGGGAAAAACTTTTTGTTTCTTATCTGGTGGTGTGCTGGAGCCAATCTGAACACTCTTTTTTTTTTTTTTTTTTTTTAATTATTTTTTTTTATTTTGGGGACAGAGAGAGACAGAGCAAGAATGGGGGAGGGGCAGAGAGAGAGGGAGACACAGAATCGGAAACAGGCTCCAGGCTCCAGGCTCCGAGCCATCAGCCCAGAGCCTGACGCGGGGCTCGAACTCACGGACCGCGAGATCGTGACCTGGCTGAAGTCGGACGCTTAACCGACTGCGCCACCCAGGCGCCCCTGAACACTCTTGAGAGTTGACTGTTCTCATCTCTTCCTGACACACATTAGTGATTTCATGTTGGTAGTTTTAAATGAGCCATGGTGGGAGTATTTACACCACAGAAATGGGCAAATGCTGGAAATAAGCATTCTTCTTTTCCCTGGAGCTGATTGTTAAACATGTATCAGCACATCACTCCACTTACCACAAAGCCCCAGGAGTTAGTACATCAAGGATCAAGTGTAATGCTGTTCTCACCTACCAACACTCATTTCCTCTCTCACAGTCTCCAATTACCAACTCTTAGTCATTTCCAGCACAGTTTGTGAGGAGCTGCCATGAGGCTCCTTCAAGACTATACAGACCTTTAGAATAACCTGTTTCTGGGGGCTGGAGCTCTACCAAGACACCTGAAGTCAGGAGATACTAGAACATGCAGTTTTGTCACTAACTTACAGAAAGCTAGTATGTCAATAGTTGTTGGAGCTTCAGGTTCCAAAGACTTATTTCTTTTAATCTGAAAGTCTGTTGGCAGGACAAACAGGTTCTTGAATTTAAGAAAAGAAGCTGAGGAATAACTGCATAGAGAGCTGACTCAGCTTCCACCAAAAGGATATTTCTTACCAACAAGAGGCAAGAAAATATAGTTTCTGAGAGCTTTGTAGGCAGGTAGACTTACGTTTGATCCCAGCTCTGACACCTGTGAGCTCTGCGACCTTGTACCAGTTAGTGACCTCCCCAAGCCTCACTTTCATGACATATAAAATGTAAATAAAAATAAATATTTACCTCTAACTATCTACCTAATAACCTTAAGGTTTTTGCATGGATTAAATGAGATGAAATGAGCTAAAATCCATTCCCATTTGCATACCCCCAAGTTTTGCTTTGACAATTCTCTCTCTCTCTCCGTCTTTCTCTCTCTCTCTTCTCCACTCAGGGTTTTATTTCCCACCATTCCAATGACCTCTGTTTATCTTATCTAAGGTTACCAGTGACCTCCATATTACTAAATCCATTGGTCAAGTGTTTGCTCTCTTCTTGCTTGACTTAGCATACTTAGCACTTACTTAGCTAATCAACCCCTCCTCCCCAATATACTTTCTTCACTTGGTTTTCAGTACCCCAGCCTCTCAGAACTTTCCTCCTCCCTGTGGACACTACCAACTCCAGTGGTCCTAGAGAACATGAAGGAGAGTTATATTATGTTATGATGGATTATAATAGGGACATTGAACCCTAGTGAGAGATATGGAGACGCTGCAAGTGATAATGAGTAGGAAATGTTCAGACTAGTGTTTTTCAATTTTGGCTGCACATGTGAATCCCTGGGGAGCTTTTGGAACTCATAATGTCCTAGCCACACAAAGGAACTCAAAATCTCTTGGGGTGAGACCCAGGCATTATTACTGTTTAAGTTTCCCCAGGTGATTACAATGTTCAACCAATGCTGAGAAACACTTATCTAGATGAAGGAGAAGTAGAGGCAGGTGTCAAGGAGAGGAAGAAGTTTATATAAAGGCTCCATAGTGGATTTAGTAAGTAAATGAATGCACAAGACTGAGAAACATTAGTGACACTGAAACAGAGAAAGGAGAATGTAACATTTGTACACCAATGACAAACAAAACACAATATTATTTAAAAGATACAATAAAAGGTGTATTTATAAAATAATACTTATATTTGGAGAAAATAGAGATGATTTTGATTCGTGATAAAGTATATAAAGGTAGATATTAAGAGTAATAGTGCTGTGTATCCATTGATAGGAAAATTGGAGTCAGATTGGCTGGATTGGAATATCTTTGACCTTGGGCAAAGTGCCTCAGCTTCCTCATCTGTAATATGTATATAACAGTAAACTTATCTCGTAAGTCTCTTGAGGGATTTAGATAATTCATAGATGACTCTTAGGACAGCACTTGACACATAGTAAACACACATTGATGATGATGATGATGATGATGATGATGATGATGATGATGAAGACTTTTGAAAAAGTTGAGAGAAGTTGGCCCGTATCTGGGTTCTCAATTTTCAGAGACCCATAATAGATACTGAGCCAAGTTTTCTTCCTCCAACCAGAAGTAGAACAAGGAACACTGTGAATCATGAAAAACTTCCCTCTGATTGGTGTGTTCATTCTCCTTTATAGCATTTCCCCCTTCTCTGTCCTTCAAGACCAGAGTTTTTCTATCTGCAAATACCTCCCAATAGAAAATAATCTGATAGCAGTACCATTACTGGGATTACTTTTTTTCAGTAGAACTCTATCGTCAAATTTTATCTGAAACTGTAGAATGAACAGCTTTATCCTCAAAGGAATGTTAGCAATCAGCAAATTAAGTGAGCTAATGTAGATGAAATCACTTTTAATTTATAAGTTACAATGCAAATATTAACCTTGACATTGGATAACTTACTTCTACAAAGCCCTTGAGTTGCTTAGAGGAAGGATCCTACTTTATTTGCCACACGCTTAGCAAAAAGCATGTTGGATGTTACAGGAAGTCCAACATTCCTCACTAGTAGCACATTAAACCAGGCTTAAAGGCAAAAAAAAAAAAAACAAAAAACTTGACTGCAGTGAAGTGTGATGAGCATTGTACCAAAAAGCAGGTTTGCAAGTTGCTTGTGAAAGTTTCTGTTCTTTTGAAAAGCCTTAACGTGAAAATCATGCTGATTTATTCAAAATCTGTGTGATTAGGAAGCAAAGGGAAGAGAGGAAACACAGGTATAACTTGTGTCCCTAGAATCACAAACTTGTCCACCGTCAGATCCTGTCCTTCCACTTGGGATTTCCACTACCTACCAATGTGTTGCTTGTCCCAAGACACATTTATGGAGCACCCCCTACGTGGCAAGTACCTTCCATGGCACTGGAGATATAAGATGAGTAAGACCTACCGAAAGGCATGCAAGAGTATGACATGCAGGCCACTTAAGTCAATAGATCAGTTTGACATAACAGAGAAATTGCAAAGATGGAAGCAGGCACAGGGTGCCTCCACCATCTGAAAGGACAGGACCACTCTCAGCCCCCATTGAAAACCATTACAACACAAGTGCGTCTTACAAGGTAACAGCCTAGCCAGGGAAAGAATGTTCAAGATAAAAGACAAAATCAAACCAAACCATGAAGTGTCTGCAGTAGCATGCTGGTTACATTATTTCCCAAGCAGTAGGTCCCCCTCAGAATACTGTGGTCTTTAATTAGAGAAGCCTTTCCTTTCCTTTCCAGAGGTGGCACATCATTTCTCTCCACCATCTGAAACGACAGTCTCGTTTTCTCACTCCTGCTCCCCTCACCGTGTATGCCCAGTTGTGTGTATGCACACACCCAAACACAGGCCTTCCAGAGTTGCTTGCATGAGCGAATGATGCCTTTGCCCCAAAAAGGAAATGGTCTAGAAATGCAAAAAAAAAGTAGATGTGCAAAGATGCACATTGTAATTATCTACATATTTTAAATAATACCAAGAAGAATTAAGAGCATTATGGTATAGCCACAAAATGAAAAACCCTAAAGCTACTAAAAATACAAATTTTAAGACTATTTAATGGCATGAGAAAATTCTCCAGGTATAATGCTTGCTTCTGTTTCGTGTGTATGTGTGAGTGTATATATGTATGCATACATGTATATATTTGTATATGTACATATTTATATTATACATATTATATATATTCATCATATATTATTGTATATATACATTCATATATACAAATATGTATGTATATATTTGTACTTCTCAAATTTTCTGCTTTGTTCATGGGCTTATGTAAACGTAAAAGGTGAGTATGCATGCATATGCATGGATGCATATGTATATATGTGTATGTATGTTTGTGCATTCACGTATGTATACATGCATAGTCATCATTTATGTTTACATAAGCCTGTGCTCAAAGTAGAAAATTTGAGAAAAGCAAATAAACAACTAAATACTTAAGTGAATTTCATATATAATCTCAACAGTCAGAGATAATCATCGCTAACATTTAGGCATATATTTTTCCAGGCCATTCCCCATACACACTTGCTTTTTTAATTTTTTTTTAACATTTATTTATTTTTGAGAGACAGAGAAAGGCAGAGCATGAGCAGGGGAGAGAGAGAGAGACCGAATCCGAAGGAGGCTCCAGGCTCTGAGCTATTTGTTAGCATAAAGCCAGACGTGGGCCCGAACTCACGAACCGCAAGACCATGACCTGAGCCGAACCGCTCACCTGACTGAGCCACCCAGGCACCCCTACAGTTTCTTTTTTAAAAAGTAAATTGGAACACTGAGGTGTCACGCATTATGCTCATTCCATGTAATGCCATATCAAGAACAATTATCTATATTACTAATTATTCTTTGTAAATCTTGCTATCAATTCAGTGTAACACTCCATCTTTTGAATGACGTATAACTTATTTAGCAGTTTCCTTATTGTGGACAGTAATGATTGTTGTCCTCTTGTTGTTATAAATGACTCTTCAGTGAGCTTCCTTGACCATAAGTCTTTGTTCATACATTCCCTTATTTCCTGAGACTGGCTACATAGAAGTAAAATTACCAGGTCAAAAGGTAAATGATTTTTAATGCTCTTGAAATATATTCCCTAAATTGCATTCTGGAAAGGTTATACTGGCTAATACTCTCACCAACAATGTACCACAGCACTCTTAACTCTCTGTCTCCAATGTTATCTTTAACAGCATTGCAAATTTGATTCATGAAAAACTGGATCTCTTTTTGATGCTATATTATATTAAAGAAAACAAAGTATACAAAACAGTATATGCAAGGATCTCATCAATGTAAAATTACGCCTAGGAAGAAAATGAGTGGAAGGAAATACATGAAAATGTTTAGCAATTGGTGGTAGAATAATAGGTTGCTGCCCTTTTCATGTAACAGTATAACAATATATGTATTAATTATTTAAAAGCTACCATGTTTCAGGAAACATGGTAATTTACATGCAGTCTCTCATTTAATCCTCAAAACCCTACAAAGTTTTATTGTGCCATTTATAGAAGAGCATGTAAGCCTAGAAAAAGAGACAGATTTAAACCCAAGCTTAACTAATTCCAGACTTCCTGCTTTTTCTTCTTTCTTCTCTACTTTCCCATAGCTTTGCTCTTTTGCCAAAGAATATATGTTCTTTTTAAAATCACAAAAGCAACAAAAGTTTTTACATAAATAAAAGGGATCCTTACTAAAACTCTTGCAAATAAAATTTGACCAGCTTCCCCAGAAAAGCAGCTCATTGTCCAGCTCAAGGAAGTATGACCATGAGATACTTTGGATGCCCCACAATAACCACGGGTTGCCCAATTGCAAGGGATCATCAGCATCGCCGCCTGGAGCATCAGTTCTGACACTCCTGAAACCACACTACATGGGTTGCTGCTTATCCCTATAGATATTAACTGGGCCGTGACTGCTAGCAGTCACTCTGCCCATGTAGGGACATAGACAGAGTCAGAATCCAAGCTCTTGCCCTTCCTGCATCAATAGGATTATACTTTCTCTGTATTAATATTGATTTTAGTAATTTTTAAGAAGGCAGCAGATAGGAAGTGAGGATACACACATGATGTTTTCTCCTGTTTAAAAATGACAAGCGTACTTCTGTTTTTATTAAAGTCCAGAGAACAGCTAGAAAATTTGCATACAATACTTTCAATATGTATTGCCAATACTAAAACAGACAAACATATAATCAAAAAGAAAACACATACTATATCTGCAAAGGAGTATTCTAACTTGTTTTTTAAATATACACTTGGGCAAATTTTAATTTTTTTAATGTTTATCTAGTTTTGAGAGACAGAGCACAAGTAGGGGAGGGGCATAGAGAGAGGGAGACACAGAATCCAAAGCAGGCTCCAGGCTCTGAGCTGTCAGCACAGAGCCCGACACAGGGGGTCGAACTCACGAACTGTGAGATCACCACCTGAGCTGAAGTCTGAGGCTTAACCCACAGAGACACCCAGATGTCCCTACATTTGGGCAAATTTTAAAAACACACTACTTAATGACCATTTAAGCTTTGATAATACATGCTTGCACATAGATGAATATAATAGCTATTTTATACAATAGGAAGCTATTTTTGAAACTGTTATTTCTGTTTTGGGTTTTATTAAATCTTGATATGTTAAATATATTGAAGACACAATGCACCGAACAATAAGGAATTAAAAAATAAGAAACAAATAAAGAATATTTGCATGCGAGTGAAAAGTCCCAAAGTCAACTTTTTTAATATTCAAAGAACATGGTGATCATACATGTAATACATTCAGATGCATCGTCAGACATTATATCAATACAGAAATAAGCATTAACAAGCCAGACTTTGTTAGTAAACTTCCAGGTGAATATATATTCTCTTGACTTCTGTCAGCAGAGAACTAACTTGATTCTATCGTTGCGTAGTGACTTGTTTCTAAGGCTGCAATGCCAATATCTGAGCCATACTCCCCTGACCCCATGCCATCTCCTCAATTCATTATGACCCCAGTTGTCTGATGATTGCTTGATCCCTGTGACAACATGAGTCAATGTACAGAAGACTTTGGGGGATTCACATTCTTGAGAGAAGTGCCAAGTTACCCATTCCTGGTTTTACGAGAGCCAGTAAAAGTCTGCCAATATAGTAAAGTTTTGCTTTTCCCCTCTTCCCCTAAAATATCCAAATATTTATAATGGTTTCAAAAAAAAGTGAGGATTCCTTATTAGAAAAGGCAAGTATTGGGGTGCCTGGGTGGCTCGGTTGGTTGGGTGTCCAACTCTTGATTTCATCTCAGGTCATGATCCTAGGGTCATGGGATTGAGCCCTGCATCAAGTCCCGTGTCTAGCCCCATGTTTGAATGGGGAGCCTGCTCGGGGTCTCTCTCTCTTACCTTCTCTGCCCCTCTCCCCTGCTCACACTCTCACTCTCTCTCCCTCTAAAAAATAAAAAATAAAGAAAAGGCAAGCATTTTAGAAGTCCTAATGTCTATACTTTTTCTAATTGAGAAACCGAGATTTATTTTTGAAGATGCAAAGAGAAATTATTTGAGATGCCAAAGAGAAATTAATATGAAATTACTCAAGTCTTTAAAAGACTCAAGTTTTGCCCAATTGTCTGCTTTTACTGGTAATAGTTACTTCCTGGGCTTAGCTATAAGTAATGAAGGGAAGCATGGTGGATAGAATGACCTAAGGATAACTTGGGCAGGAAAATTAAGAAATTCCTATCTCATTTATCCATAAGCTTAAAGAAATTATCATTTATTCATTACACAAGAACAAAGACAAAAAAGAAAATTTCAAATACACTGAACCCTGCCATATCCTGTCATACAGAGCAATTTTTAAAAAGCATATTGTCATAATATATACTTTGTCATCTAACAGTAAAAAAACTCATCTTGTAGCAGGCTTCTTGCACAGAGAGTTGTGACATTGAGGCTTTTCTTTCTAGGAAGAAACTTTATTCGTGCCGGCATGGCTCAATTGGGTTCACACCCAAAGAATTGAGCCTGGAACACCACGTGGCAGTTTTTTGATACATTTTCTATTTCTTTGTCTCCCATATATAGTAACACACAAACATGCAGTCCCATTAGGTGGTCTCATGTTACAAGGTCGTAGGGGATGTTGTCATGTACAAGTATAGGCAGGTTGCCTTGAGGTTTTTTGTTTGTTTTTGTTTTGTTTGTTTGTTTTTCCCCTTCCTTAGGGAGGAGACCCTACCACAATCTTACATTTATCCCCTTTGATTGTATGTCATGTACATCTCAGTTTTCCGGTTCTGTCCATTCAAGTTATTCTTAGTTGTTAAATGCCAATGTGCAAGCACATAAAGTGCTCTTTTATGAGAAAGAACAATATCTTAGTTTTTAAAGATGACCCAGCCTGGTTCTGGTCATTCTTTTTCCAAGAGTTCCTACCTTCTATAAAATTCTTAGATCTCAGGCAAGTTCTGAGAATTTCCCCCCTCAGTCTTTTTCTCTCGTAGGAATCTAGATTTTCTCGTACATAAAAATGAAAAAATTAAGCTAGAAGGACTCCCTGGATTTTTTTTTTTTTTTTTTTGGCAATAAGATGAAAACTGACCCAGTTCTAATCCTAACCTACTCTGTAATCATTCCACAAGTATTCAGTAAGCGTTGCCATGTGCCAGGTACCGTGCTAGGTACTGAGGACACGAGGTGGGCAGAAGCACAGGGTCCCTTGGCTGCACCTGTCTCATCCTCTCATGAGGGCAATACTTGTTTTGCATTGGTGCCTTGTTACTGCCATTTCTCACGCCCTGGTCTCTTCAAGTGAAAGATGCCACTTTTTACAGCTGATTTAAAAGAACCAGGCCATTTGACCATCAAGCTAAATAGATTGTAGACAATTATCATATAATCTTGGCTCAAACAAAGGTTAGAGGAACACAAAAAGATTTCATTTTCATTTCTTCACTGACAGCTTCGGAGCCAAGGGCACTTCAGCTGACTTTATGGCTTTTTCAAAATGCCAAGTACAAGAGAGGTCCACACACTTATTGAGTGGTTTGTGTTTAGAAAAGCCTGGAGGCAAGGGTGGTGGGGGGGGGGGTGCATTTTGTCTTTTTTTTTTTTTTAATTTTAAATAAATAATGAGCTGATTAGCTCCTCAAAAATTCTTTTTACACTCGCTAAAAAAGAATTTCATTCTCCCCAGACTGTTTTTTTGGCAGTTAAGAATCTGGGATTCTTAACCATCTTGGGGTCAGAGATACCTTTAGAATCAGAGGAAGGCAATAAACCTAGGATCTGAAGCAGGTAGAAAATATGTATGTGTAATAGGTGCACAGATACAAAATTTTGCATATAGTCCTAGGAAATCCATGGGCCCCAAATTAAGCAACTCCTAGCAGAGTATTCAAAAGATTGCATTTCATAAAGTGTGCTCCATAAAAATTAGTACTACTATTACTTGGTGAGGAAAATGTTTCCATAGTGAATGAGTGTGGGGAATTCTGGGCTTAAAAATTATTTTTCACAACGATCTTTATAAATTCTTCAGTATATTCATGTATATGGCTCCTCCCTAAAAAGATGGTGTGGATGTAGCAGTTCCCTAAGTGCCCTGGGCATGGACCCCTCTGCTCTCAACAGCCACACAAGAATTGCCTTTCCCCGGAAACACTCCTAGCATTCCTTCATTACAAATGTTCCTACCACACTCCTGGATCCATCAAACGAATCTGACTGAAGAAGATCATCTGCTGTGACAGAAGTCAGTCGATAATGTTAAGATTACTAGTAAATGATTGTTGAGACACAGGCATTAAAAAAAAAATGTCCATTTATTTTGGTGGAACTTTTCACCTTTTATTTAAATCTTTGGCCTCCAGAGGAGGCTAGGTGGCTCAGTTGGTTAAGCGACCAGACCATGATCTACCAGTTCATGGGTTTGAGTCTCACATCTGGCTCTGTGCTAACAGCTCAGAACCTGGACCCTGCTTTGGATTCTGTGTCTCCCTCTCTCTCTGCCCCTCCCCTGCTCATGCTCTGTCTCTCAAAAATGAATACAAATGTTAAAAAAAAGATTTAAACCTCTGGCCTCGTAAGTGCCTTGTGCGGGGAGTTAATAGCAAACTTCTAAGCCTGTCTCTGCTTTCGTTTCCTCACATGTTAAACATGGATAAAAGTAGTATCCACCAGTGCCATTACTGTGAGAATTAAATGTATTAATATATACGTAAGGCACTTTGACTAGTATCCAGCACAGAAGTGCCCAATCAATATTAGTTATACTTTTATTTTCTGTAATTACTTTAACATATTTTGTTGCTTAAGTATCACTTGATTAGCTCAGAATATTTTATATAGCCACAGAAAGAAGTATTAATATTTTCAAAAGCAGATGATCGCGACTTTGTCTCAGAATATCTGAATGTAAATTGAAACATTTCAGGGAAAAAAGTCAGACACTTGGAAAAAGAACCATTTCTTATCCAGAGAACTGAATACATTTTTGTTTTGTTTTATTAAGATATACAGAGCTACACCAACACTTAGAAACTTGGTTAAAGAGGGATGCCTGGGTGGCTCAGTTGATTAAGCATCCAACTTCAGCTCAGGTCATGATCTCATGATTCGTGGGTTCGAGCCCCGTGTGGGGCTCTGTGCTGACAGCTCAGAGCCTGGAACCTGCTTTAGGTTCTATGTCTCTTTCTTTCTTCCCCTCCCCCACTCATGCTCTCCCTCTCTCTCTCTCTCAAAAAATAAACAAACATTAAAAAAAAAGAAACTTGGTTAAAGAGAGTGAAATAAAGATAGATCGATTCTCTCTGCTGACATCTCCTTACCTATATACAATACTGCTTTGGCATTATTTAGTTTCTTTAGAGTATGATAAAATAAATACACAATTATGGTCTGAGGCACTGAATGACAAAACCATAGCCTACTATAAAAAAAAAAGTCATCACTATTGATATAAGGAAGGAAAAGCATAAGACTGATAGATGGCTCAACCTTAATTCCATCCTGACCTGACTCATTATCATAAAACCAACTAAGAGGGATTGGAAAATTGGCCGATTTCTCCTACTGATCTCCCTTCTCTCATTGCTTTCTTTCCTCATTAAAACCCACTTGACACACAATAGTTGGCTTGCTGTCCTGCTTATAACTCTCCAATCACTTCTCATTGTGCTTTGAGTGGAATCCTTAACTCAGTCTATGAGGCCACGTGTGATGTGGGTGGCTGCTGCCCTTAATCTTTCATCTTACACTGCTCATCTCCACCTTAGATTTTATTCTGTTCCCTGAAGTAGGCTTTCTGCCTCGGAGATTTGCACTTGCCATGGCCTCTGCCTGGAAAGTTTAGCTCCTAAATGGTTTGTCAGTCAGACCAGGCCTTGACTCCATTTCACTATCGGAGCTGCTAAGAGATGGTGACATCCCTTCCAGCAGGCATTCCTCGACCCCTGTACCTAAGGCAGCCCTCCTACCCTTCCTCTCCCCACTCATTGTCTAGCATACTCTCAGTTTTATTTCCTTAAAGTGCCAATATTTTATTTGGCATTACTAATAAATGAATATTAGCACTAAAATCATTCTAGTTATCTTCATGACACAAATGACATCTTCCATACCTGTTCTACTTTAGGGATAAGTCATTCTTATTCAGTTATTGTGCACTGACCTGTAAGTTTCAGCCCACTGTGATAAATATTAACTCATTTTTTTTTATTATTCATGAACAATTGCAAGGTATGTAATTCTTTTTTTTAATGTGTATTTATTTATTTTGAGAGAGAGAGAGAGAACACACATGTATGAGCTGGGTGGGGGGGGGGGGGTGGGCAGAGAGACAAGAGAGAGAATCCTAAGCAGGCTCCACAGCTTCAGGCTGCTTTCAGTCTCTCAAACTATGAGATCATGACCTGAACCAAAAACAAGAGTTGGACGCTTAACCTACTGAGCCACCCAGGCATCCGAAGATTCATAACTCTTAACATTAATTTTGAATCAATCTCTTGGGTATAGGAATAATAGTAACACATCCAGAAAACTGATGCTCACATCGTTCATTTTCAAAGTATTTTATAGTTTTCAAAAAATGGGCCAGTTTACTCTGTTGGTAGATCCTGTGACATCACTGGAGGATCAAGAATTGATGAAATCATACAATTTCAGCATTGGAAGAAAACATAAAAGCACCAGTTGGTCATCTAATATTTGAATCCCTTCTATGATGTTCCTACCAGATATATATCCACCATTAATAAGAAGCCTCTTGAGATAACCCTTTCTTCTTTGGAGATTTCTGACTCTTAGAAAATCTAAAAAACAAGACAGTCCTCCCAGTAACTTCTGTCTATTGGTCCTATTTCTGTACCTTAAACCCCAGTAGAATGAACCTAATCTCTTTTATATGCAATAGCCTTTCAGGTTTCTGAAGCCAGTTGTTATATCCTCTTAACTTTTTCCCTTATCGGGGATAATATCCTTAGTTCTTTCAACTATTCTTAATACTCCATTATTTGAAATTCTCACCAGGGAGCAATCTTCTTAATTTACACCACTTCCTCTACAGCTTTCTTAGCAGGTGAAGCCCAGAAATAAACGCTTTGCCACAAGTAACTAGATCACTGCAGAATAAAGCAGTCTGTCAAAACCTACGCTCATGATGTCAAAGCAACAACAGAGCATATACAACCACCTAGAAATTTAGCACAAAGAGGGGAAAAACAAAAGGAAAGAACCTGAGAAAACTGGCCCCTTTTTCACCACTACCCCCCACCCCCCCACTATTCTCTAATCATTTCTTGTCTAGTTTGAGGTTCTTTTTTTTTTTTGCAATTACCTTGCATAGATTGCTGTAATACAGTCTCTCCCCCTAAGCTTAAAAAGATAAAAAATTCTACTTAGCTCAAACTATATGAAATTACCAATATGTAGTTATTTTAGCTTACAAAAATAGCAATTTCTAAATAAAAACCACAATGGGATATCACCTCATACCTGTTAGAACTATCATTAAAAAGACAAAAAATAACAAGTGTGGGCCAAGATGTGGAAGAAAGGAAATGCTTGTGGGAATGAAAGGTTCCTCAAAAAATTAAAAATGGAACTACCATATGATCCAGCAATTCCACTTCTGTTATCTTTCGAAAGGAAATGAAATCAGAATCTGGAAAAGATATCTGCACTCCCATGTTCGTTGAAGCATTATTCACAATAGCCAAAGTATGGAAATAACCTAAGTGTCCATCAGCAGATGAATGGATTAAGAATAAGAAGATGTGATACACACACACACACACACACACACACACACACACACACACACACACTGGAATATTACTTGGCCATAAAAAGGAATGAACTCTTGCTATTTGCCACAACATGGATGGACCTACAGGGTATTATGCTAAGTGATATAAGTCAGACAAAGACAAATACTATATATCATTAAATGGGAAATTAAAGAAAAGTGAAATTCAGAGAGACCAGATAGTGTTTACCAGGGGCTGTGGGGTGGGGGGAGTGGGGAGATGTTGGTGAAAGGGTAAAAAACTTTCACATATAAGATTTGGGGGGATCTAATGTACGGTGTCATGATTATAGTTAACAACACTGTATTATATTCTTCAAAGTTGCTAAGAGAGTAAATCTTAAATGCGCTCAGCACAAAAAACAAATGTTAATTGTGTGAGATGATGGAGGTGTTAACTAAGACAACACTGGAAGTCACTTTGCAATATATACATTTAACAAATCAACATGTTGTACATCTTAAATTTACATGTTTTGTATGTCAATTACATCTCAATAAATCTGGAAATAATAGCAATTTCTTAGGGCTTACCCCAGTATATCAAGTATATATAAATAAAATACACTATCAACATTGTTTGAGTGAACAAATTAGTTAATAGAGAGTAAGGAGATTGCCTAAGATCACAAGCTTGATAATGACAAAACCAGAATCAGAGGCCAGACTCCTGATCCAAGGCTCTTGTCACCATTTCAGGGTCCCTGAGGGCAGCCTTTAAGATTCCCAAAGAGGAAGTAAATGTGTTGTGTGGTGAGGCAAATACTACCATCTTCTTCGTGTTAAAAATGTAGAAATTGAATCTCAGCTTATTGACTTGGCCCAAACACAGATTCAAGAGCTGGGAGTTTGAATGTGGGTGTTGTGAATCCAGAGCAAGGCACTGCTAGCGAATCTAACAGTTTCAGTATCTCACTGCTACCGTTTGCCTTAACTATTAGTAGTTCCTGGTTTATGGGGTTTCTGATTTTTTTCTAACTTGAAACAGTCAACAGAAACTAAATGACCAAAATCTGTTTTCTCATTGAATGTATTTTTTATAAGAAGTTTTCTTCTTCCAAGTACACAAGAATACATATTTGTTTTACATCTTTAGCCAGGGGAAGCCATAGAGACAATATGGAAAAGCTTGAGAGGCAATAAGGACTCATACCAAAGTCATTACTAGGTCCAGGTTTTGTTTCATTACAGTTTTATATTGCAATTATGAACATTTTCTACAAATTGAGTTCACAGGGAAGTATGGAGTCATTTTCATTATTGCATTGATTCTACAGGGGGGTATCACTATAATGTTTGAGGGAGTCCAACAGTCTCTATGGTTTCTTTAATTTATATCTCAGATCAATGGATTATCAAATCATGCATGCACATCTGTTAAAGTGATTCATGCTTAAGTTCAGATACATGATAGTTTCATCCCTCACCTTCCACAGGTGAGGGACCAGTGGTTCCAGAAGGCTCCGTCATAAAGTCACACAAATCAGTAGATTCAATAACATCTGAAGTTTAAAAACATAAGCATCTTCCAAAACTGGTTGTTCTTTAGATAGCAGTGGCAGCAGCCAAAATAGCAATAACTATGTCAAAGTCATGAGAATTACTGTAGTTCAGAGAATAACTTACCATGCAGGGAAGAAATGGAATGACTCTCTACTTAGGTCCCCATTTCCCTTGCAAAGTACTTCTAAAAGGAATTTGTGCCAAGCAGGGTTCAAGCCAAAACTTCTTTCTCTCACAGCTCACCTTTTCTTAGTTAAAATGTACAAGTTATGACAGCACCACCATTTCCCTGGCCTTGTGGCATATGAGCAACAAGGACAACCAGCAATTATTCCTTGAGGAGGGCAAGTGAATGCCAAAAGCACAGGGGGTTGAGATTGCTATTGAGTTCAGCTGTGAACGATGGCAGAGTCCTCATTTTCTAATATTAACTACTGATCCCCCAATTTAGCCATTTGTTTACAATACACATGAGATAACATTTATCTCTGCTTCAATGCCAGAGCAGCTGGTCCTTTATTACAAACACAGTCTTAGCACTGATGAAGCTGGAAAGATGGGCAGATCTGGCCACCCTCTCCTGACTCATGGGCTCACCTCTACCTGTGGGAATAAACAGAGGAACACTGGAAAGAAGCACTGGAAGAGGGAATCAGACATGGAACAGTCAGGTACCGGGAGGATAAAGAAAAAGATTTGAGACTGAAACCAATTTCAGTAAATTATACATAACTTGTGCAAGTTCTGAAAATAAATTGGTGCCATAAGTACCTGGTTATATCTTTTTCTACCCCATAGTAGTTTAATGGTGTACATATGCATAAAATGTATGCATACTCACAAGTAAAGCTTGTTACTAAAACAACATTAATATGACAACCATATAAAACAGAGACCCTGGAGCCTTTACACCATTGCTTAAACAGCCATATTAACTTTGTGTGTGTGTTCGTTAGTGGCATTGGTAATCATGATAGGATGAATACGTGGAAATGGAAACTACAGTAATGTCTACAATAGGGGTGGTTTAATACTGCCACCCACACAGCAATTTTAATGTTTCCTAAATGTAGGGTATTTCCATTTTCATTTTTAAAGTGAACTTTATTGTGTTTTTGCATTGATCATGCTACTTTCCCAAAGACTCAGTAAGATTGAAAAGGAAAGTGGTTATTCCCTATGGACCTTCCAACCAACACTTCTGCAAATATTGAATTGTGTTGGGATCACAGAAAACATGAAAAATGCAAGCAGTGCAGCCAGCAGGACCTACCTAACTAGCGCATATCTATAGGACTTTTGTGTGCACATTCTGGTTATATGTGGAATGTGTCAGGACAAATTTTTTTTCTGCTGAGGATGTGAAGAAACACTGCCAAATAATTATTACTTGAAAGTAGCAAATGCCTTTTATATCAAGTTATTTTTTCCTTAGTATGCCATTCCTTCTTCCAAACATATAGAGGAATGGGTCATCTGTTCTGGCACAGTGGGAAAATGTGAAAATAAAAGGGGCAATTTTGCATTTTCTCTGTATTGGAATATTAGGTCTATTCCACAGGTAATCAACTTTGCTGTGAGTAAAATGTTCTATTTTTCAGGGAGGGTGAACTCTTCAGTAGGCAGATGTCAAACAAAGCTATTTCTTAAGTGAGCTCTCTGCAGAAGTGGGTTGTTTCACATTAAGGCAAGTCAGAGCTACAAGTGCCCCATGGGACATTACAACCAAAGCAATTTCTGACATTACCAACTGTCCAGGGGAGAATCCACACCAAAACAGAACTTTCAATGGAAGCTACGAATGTCTTAGTTTTCTGATTGAAATAGAACAGGTTTGAATGCCAAGGGTTCAGGTTCCCAGAGTTATACTAACTATCAGATTTAAAGGATGAGTGGAAATGAAAACTATAGTAACATATCCAATTGCAGTGTTATAGTATTTCCACTCACGCACTAATGTTATATTTCTGCCATCCACAGTCTTTCAACTTTCCTCCAAAAGGAGCTATCCCATAATACTTGCAATTCTCTGTAGGGTAAGACTAGGGAATGAAAATGAAATCTACTTCTTTAGGAATTTTCAGAAAGCATGTGTATAAACCTTGAGATCATGAGATGCAAAGGGAGCCATGGAGATAGGAAACAGACCAGAGACTGATAAAAAACCTGCTCTAGGACTTGACATAAGCCACTTCTGATCACAGGGAAATGCCTCCACAGTACCTGGTGTAAGGTAGGGAAGCAATAAATAGCTAGAAGTCACAGCAAGGGTAGAAATGTTAGGAGTGTCATCACCATTATTATTTCAGATTCCAAATGTAAAAACTGATAATAAACCTGATTTCTTGCTTTGCTCACATGGATATTACTGAGGTAAGAATGTGAATTATTTGATAAGTGGTCTACGAACAAAATAATAACTCACTGCACTGGAGCCACACTAAGAAACAGACACTACATATCTCCTTGAGTAGCCCTTCGCCTGACATGAATGATCAACCAACTTCCCATCTTTCCTTTCAACAGCTTAATATAACCTTTATGATTGTGTTGAAATGTCTTTTAAATCTATTTCCGCACCTCCAGTACCGAAATTAGGAGACGAGGGAAAAAGCTAACATCTCTTAATTTTTAGCTCCATGGTAATTTCGCAGGCTTCTACAAAACTGTCAAGTTTCTTTGTGTGTTGTGTGCTTTAAGTCAAATATTTATGAACATAAAAATCTGACAATGGCCACTTTATCTATTTGTTCGTTTCAACTAAATGGGAATGGGAGGTGGGGTGGGGAGCAATGGGCAGGATTCATTCTGGGTGTCATGGACAAACCTATCACTTTCTGCCACCTGAGTCTTTGCCAGATGTAACACAGTGGGAGAAGCCAGAGGAAACCCCATTATAGCCCATGAGGCTGGGTTGAGGACACTGATGTGCTAGAGAGGTAGTACCCTGCTAGGCTGAGTCTGCATTCATTTTTGTGACCCATTTCCCAGCAACCCAAACACTTTCTGATACATATACCAACTTCCAAAGGCACAGCTCCTTTTATAGAATGAAACCCAGGAAAGCCCACCAACCTCTATCACTCGCTACTACTAGCGAGCGGGAAGGATGAAATTCGGCCTATATCTCTATATGTGAATCACAGCTCTGCTCACAGTTACCAGACAAACCACTTAACTTCGCCATGCTCCAGTTTCTTATGTGACCCAGAAACACAGAAATGTGCAAATCTACCTCATGGGATTGTTTTGAAAAGTAATTATAAACACATATATACGTGTAATGGTATGTGTGTGTGTGTGTGTGTGTGTGTGTGTGTGTGTATAATGAATATATTAAAACACTTTACCTTTATAAGGTCCTCTAGCAATATTTAAAAAAAGGCAGAACAATTGAATAAGCCTTTAGCTGTAATGCTCTGTTCTCCACACGAAGCTGCTAATGTTAAAAAGCATGACTTAAAGCTGGTCTTCTCAGGTCTCTACCCTTGGGCTCTGCCACTGACTTGCTCTAACTTCCACTTTGGATTCTCTCTGCCTCAATATTCATCCTTAAAACAATCTCAAGTGGGGCGCCTGGGTGGCGCAGTCGGTTAAGCGTCCGACTTCAGCCAGGTCACGATCTCGCGGTCCGTGAGTTCGAGCCCCGCGTCAGGCTCTGGGCTGATGGCTCGGAGCCTGGAGCCTGTTTCCGATTCTGTGTCTCCCTCTCTCTCTGCCCCTCCCCCGTTCATGCTCTGTCTCTCTCTGTCCCAAAAATAAATTAAAAAAAAAAAAAAAAAAAAAAAAAAAAAAAAAAAAAAAAAAACAATCTCAAGTGATGAACTACCTTGAGGGACTAAGAAGGGCGGGGGGGGGGGGGGTGGGGACGAAAGCCAAGGGATTTAATATGTGTAATTGAAAAAAAACAACAGACAGGATCCATCCCTCAAATACACATTTGTTATTTCTATTCATATAAATGCAAATTCAACCCAAGAGTAAAATCACATGGAATTCTCTGATTTAAAGCATTTGCCTAGTAATTGTCACAGACTTTTTTTTTCTGGTTTTAGCCAAGTGAAGCACAGGAGGTTTGAGGGAATGCCTATAACATTGCCCTGAATTATTTGTATATGGCTTATATAATTTAAATTGTTTGGGTTATCTCTGGATAACGGCAAGCAGAGTTTAGCCATAAACCTTCCAAGTAACCATGACTTCCTGAGCCCCTCTTCTAACAAATATTTCTAAACTGTTTTCCTTGACTCATTGCCAATAAAATGGATGGAACGCTTTCAATTCTCTCTTTTTCTTTCTTGGTCATAGCTTCAGAACCCTAGCGCTGCTTGATTCCCTTCAGTTGCAGATATTGGTGGCTGGAATCAAGGGCCAGGCCCCTGAAAAGTTTCACAGAGGGGACATACGTAGGGCCAAATTGGACCCTCCGATTCACACCGTGTATCTCTGAGATGTGTGGTAAGTGTCTGAGGTACTGATAATGCTGCAGCAAAGATGGTAAAATAGAGCCAACATGATGCTCTCACTGAACTGACAAGTCATGTGACATCCTAAAGCCAATCATGCTGCAATGCATATTGCTCAGGTCATCACCTTCCTGGGTGCCATGCATTTTAATTGAACGTGGTGCAATTAAAATTTAGGATTTCAAAGAAATTGTATTCCTTGTGTTTCCAGGCCACTGTCTAGGATCTCTGCATTCTTTGACAAAAGAGTCTCAGGGACCATTTTCAAGCAACTTGCACTTGAACAGAAAGAAATACATCACCACCAATGAGAAAGCAAAGTGGGGGGAAAGATAATGTACAACTTTAAGTCGCTGCACAACTCCAAGGGCCACTATTCAAATCAGATCTCAGCATGAACAGCTCCCCCTGGAGTTGTGCAATAAAGAAATCCTGCAGAATCACAGATATCCCTAGGGAAACCTTTCTAAAGAAAAACAAGCTCAAATGAATTAGAAATGGCTTCCTAGGTTCAGGTTCTTCTGGTCTCTGGGTCTGACGTTTATGATCTTCAACAAGATTACTTACATAAGATCATCTCTAGTAGTAAACTGTGCTCTTAAACTCTGAATTCTGAATCAAGCCCAATTAATAAGCATCAAGTGATAGGACCAATGCAAATGTTTCCCTCTTCCAAGCATTATCTTTGTAACTAGTGTCATATTAGTTAAAACAATTTTCAAATGATCCTTCACTATTTTAAAGTTGAAGGCAAGAAGCTGGCAAGAGGTAAAATCCCTGGACTCTCTGACCAGTTTAGTTTCTTTTACAACTAATAACAATACTGCACAGACATTAAAAACAGAATGGAATCATAAGAAAAGGAAAATTCCATTGAAGCAACATAGGCAATATTTCAAAAATGTTTTAGGAGGTTTGTTTCCCCCAAGCTGAATGCATATTCTCTGAGCTAAATAATGAGGTCTGTTTTAAATCAAGCAGGAAAAAAAAATACCCTTGATTTGGTGTAGTGAGATCTAGATCTAGGTATATAAAATACTATGTACCTTACATCGTCTTCTCTAGCTATTGCACATCACCAACCAAACTATTTATTAATTAATTATTGAGCTCTACATACTGTCATTTGATTTCTAAAAGTAGTAAATACACTGAAGATACATTTTTTTGTGAAATTTCCCATGTTCCTGTCTACTTCTCTGGTCCAAGATTTTCCTACTGCATATTGTACCACACCCCTGAGTCGAAAATCCCTTGTACCCACATTGGCCTATTGAAATGTGAGCTGAGCTTGGCTTCCTGATAGGTAACACCAGGTTCATTACATTCAAACAGACTTTGTATCCACTTTAAAGACTATAATCCAAGTGGCACTATGATTGCTTATAAACCATGAACTTTTGTGTTAGGAATATAAACAGAAGGGTAATTCTTAAAATTGTGCAAATCATCCCAATTTCAACCATCAGGTATTGGGCTGGCAGCCTAATTCAGGCTGGATATAGCTACACAGTATTGAGCTCAATTAGATAAATGGAGTTTTACAACAGAAGTCAAAGAAATCATAATAGAAATTCAAACACAAGTTATAAAGTAAACACACACACACACAAACACAATATTCTATACCTGGGGACAACCAAGAGAGAAGACACAGGACTTTGCCCTTACAAAGTGAATAACATATACTCTTTCCAAAAGAGAATGGACATAAATTATCCCAGTTATCCAATGCTAAGCTTTGCCCTGAACAATCCTTCTGGTATACCCATTTACATATTCTCCAGTATCCTTCATTGATACAAGGGAGGAGAGGTGTTTCTCCTAACTATATTCTCTTCTGTCCATTATTATACTACACTGAATACCATGAAGACTGATTTTTGTTCACCTTGGAGTCCCAATGGCTAGCATATTACATAACACATTGTAAATATTCAGTAAATATTTACTGGATTATTGAATGAAAGTGTTCATTTTTTTTTCTCATTTATTGAGGTCCTTCCTGGCATATAGTAGCAGTAAATAATGTATATATAAATTGTAGTGCAGTTTCAATTCAAGATCATCTTTTAGGATGAGAAAAAAGCTTAGATGGCCTTGAATTCCGTTTTTAGACCAACAGTCTTTTCTGTGTTCCCCATGATCACCATGAGCAGAAGTGAACTTCATGGCCTTGGTTACTTCCTATAGTGTTTGTATACTTTTCAGCCAGCTAAAAGACTACCTCCTCTATTCCAGTACCTACTTAACCCACAATGGCAATATCTAGTTGAAGCTCAAAAACTTAACATTTGTGAGTTAAAGTGGGGGGGGGGGGAAATGAAGATTTATCATGTATGTCTATTATAGGAAAAAAAATATATATGTATACGTATGTGTGTGTATATATACATATATATACACATATATACATATATATACATGTATATATACATGTATATGTGTGTGTATATATATATGTGTGTGTGTGTATATATATATGTGTGTGTGTGTGTGTGTATGTATATATATATATATATATATATATATATATATATATATATATATAACTTCCTTTACCTCTTCTTCTAGAACAAAAATTATTAGCATTGTTGTTATGATCCTGCAAAGGTGTTTCACCCTGACTGCCTCTGGAGAGAATTTTCTAAAAATGTGTATCTGATCTCTTCACTCTATGCTTAAAATTCCCCAAATGCCTTCAGCATAAAGTCCAGATTCATAGTATGATTTGCCAAAAGCTTTATCTGGCCCCTGCTTATTCTGCAAGCTCATGCCCTAGCACTATTCCCTATAGTAACCACCACTGTTCCCAAATAAATTTGTAATACTTGAAGTTCCCAAATATACATTTCATTTTCCTTTCTCTTGTCCTCTCTGTATGAAAATGTCTCTCCCCTCACTGTACAAGCTCTTATCTTCTGTGTATGTGTGCACATGAGTGTGTGTGCACACACGTGCGCGTGTGCACGCACACACACACACACACGCACTTCACCAAGCTAAGCTCTATTTCTTTTTTTAATTAGTTCAGGGATCATTCTTCCAAAACCACAAGTCCCTGCTCACCCCTCCTTCTCATAATCTGGATTGAGTGGCCCTCTTAGATAAACTCTGCATAGTCACAACTCATTTGTCTGTTCATCCCACCACTGCCCTTCCCCAACAGTCTATAAGATCTTGGAAGGCAGGGCCGGAGTCAATGTCTTTGGATTGCTAGCATCCAGCCTAATACTTATTATTATAGTCAGAACTCAATAAAAATTAATTGAATAAATAAACAAATATGCCCGTCTTTTTTATTTGTTTATACTTCCAAAAGATTCTGCATAGAATTCTTATTAAAATCATTAACCCAATGAATAAATTCAAACCAAGCAATCAAAGACAAGAAGATTGCTTCCAAATAGATTGGTAGTAAACTGTTTTTGGTGAGCTTGATATACATGAGATTTTGAACTCAACCCTGAGCAAGTACATACATCATCATGCCCCCACGCAGTTTTCTCCTCCAGGCTCCTCTTTGGGACATGTAGATTCTTATTTTCATTTTTCATGAGAGTACTATAGGATCTGGAATGGTTTTGCTTGGAACTGGATTATGAGAAGACATCACAAACAAAGAGACCAACATATATCCCAATGTCTGCATGGCATTGACAGACAAAATAAGAGACTGAGAAACAGTATTCTTTGACAACTGTGAAATGTCTCTCCATAAACTATCAATTTGCTCACATACTTGGGAACTGCTACCACTCTAGAAAATTATCACTTTGATTAGATGCACCCATAGACAGCCTCCTACACTGTGGAGGGAAATACAGTTGGCTTGTAAGAGTAGAGACAGTGAGAAGCTCAGCCTATTTTATGCAAGTTAAATGACTACTACTATGTTACAAATATCTCCAGTTCAATCGATTCAACAAAAATGTGTTGAGCAAGTAACTTTGTGGCTTCAAGTGCTATGGGAAAAAAACATGCCCTAAAATATTCTCAGTAAAGCATATTTTTTTTATTGGGTGACTATTGCAATGTAAACTTAAATAAAAATGCAAACAGATCCTTAGAGTTCATTTGCCAGTATATTTTTAGAATGATTTAGTATATTTACTCATCAGTATATACAGTTTTGTGTAATAGTGCATTTTTACTTAAAGAAAGATACCCTAATGGGATGTTTTATTTACCTTCTCACATTTATAAAATATTTTTTACATTTATAAAATATTTTACTTCCCACTTCCTTAATTTTGATACTTTGCATTGTCAACTTTAAGTTACTTAAGAACTAGAAGTGGTGAACTGGGTGAATTCAGAGTCACTTCTGTCAAAATCTTCAGTTCTGTTATTTGAGAGAGGAATTAGCTGTCTGGCCTATTTGCACAACTCACATTAAAATTTCCAATTGGGAAAACCCCTCATAATTTCTAAACTGAGCACTTTTAAATTGCATCTATAGATCTTCTTTGCATGAATGGATATCTGGCTTCATATCTAGTGATGCTTGCTGCAATGCCTCCTAATAAAATTAAGCAACTATACAATCAATTAAATTTTTTAAAAGACAGTATGATGGTCCTCTCTTTGGATGCCACATTGTCTTTGAGGACTACTGTGCTTGACTAAGAATGATAACAAATACTTGATAACATTGCAAAGGAAATGTAAATCAACTCAGTCGAGCAACAAAGCATAACCCAGTTGGCATCAAGGGAAATTATTTATTCCCTAAATGTGTTCAATTCAATTGCAGAAAAGTTTATAAAATTGTTTCGATTACCCTTAACAAAATCTCATTCCTCTTTCTAAAATTTGCCCCATTCAAAATGCAAATGCAAAATGAGTGCTGTGATTAGCTCACCGTTAGTAAAGTTGTCACTGCTAGCTGAAATCTTTGTGTGTACCTTGTACTAATTAGGGGAAAAGATCAATGAAATTGGAAGAGACCTTTTAGTTCCATTACTGTCTGACTACTTATTATTCTCAACCATTAAATGGAGAAACTACAATTTCCACAGTTATCCACAAACTGTGTGACTGAAACTGTTATCCTGACCTTGTTTAGTGACTGATCTAAGCTGGGGGTTTGGCTTTTACTCTATACTCCCTTAATACATTGCTGCTTTCCGATGGGCAACTTGTAATCACATTGCATAAGCTTTTTATAGCTAGTTTTTTAACAAAGATACTAACTTTCTTGAAACAGATTGTTTTATCTTCCTTTAAAATAAATTACAACTTTTGGGGTGCCTGGGTGGTCGGTTAAGCATCTGACTTTGGCTCAGGTCATGATCTCGTGGTCCATGGGTTCGGGCCCTTTGTTGGGCTCTATGCTAACATATCAGAGCCTGGAGCCTGCTTTAGATTCTGTGTCTTCCTCACTGCCTCTGCCCTTCCCCTGCTTGCATTCTCTTTCTCAAAACAAACATTAAAAAATTTTTTTCAATAAATTACAACTTTTAAGCATCTGATACTAGAAAATACAATGTAGTACACAATTTAACTAAAACAGTTTAAATTTTGTCTCTAAAATGACTTTTAAAGTAAAAATTAAGGTTAATTTTGATCTCGAGTGTAAATTTCTTTTTTTTTTAAATTTTTTTAAGTTTACTTATTTATTTTGAGAGAGAGAGAACACGAGTGGGATAGGGACAGAGGGAGGGGAGAGAGAATCCCAGGCAGGCTCTGCACTCTCAGCACAGAACCATGAGATCATGAACTGAGCCAAAATCAAGAGTCAGACGCTCAGCCAACTGGGCCCCCCAGGCACCCCTTTGAGTACATACTTCTTAATGCTATTTGGGACTTGTATGTGTATTTTGCTTTGGTAAAATTCATGGAAAACTCAAAAATATCAGATACATTACTTAAAGGAATAAGGTATAAAATTTGGAAACTGCCACCTCTACTCATCCTTCCTAAGAAAGCCTACTTGGAATTGAGTATCACCCTGGAAGTGCTGGGAGGGAGGCCCACATAAAATAGGGGATAATCTCTAATGTTTATTGAATAGAACCCACATCTCTCCAGCATACCACAAGCCCTTTATATTGGAAACTTTAGTTGAAAAAAGGAGTCAAAAAGAACATAATAGTTCATACCATCAAAAACAATATTTAACAAGCATTTAGTGAAGTCTTTATGTGCATTATCTCTTAAATCTTCGTAATAACCTATGAGCAGAATATCCCATTGAACAACTGAGGATACTGAAGATTGGGGAAGGGAGATAACTTGGCTAAGATCCTATAGGCAGCAAACTCTGGAGCCAGATCCAGACCCAAGCCCTGTGGATCCTAGGCCCCCTCTGGGAACCAGTGCACAATGCTGTGTAAAGATGAAACACTGTCTTTTCCCAGAAGAGATGGTTCCTCCTTCTATATAGTGCATACATATTAGAGAGCTGGTGTCTAACTCTTGTGTATAACCAGCATCATCTGTGCCTGGATGCAAGACACTTATTTCCAGAGCTCCACGCTTTTCAGTGCTAATAACGTTAAATTCTCACTATTATTTACATGAAAACACAGACTACATTTGAAGGAGAGGAGTCCCAGGTAAACTACTTTGTTCCCCAAGAAACGTGTGGTCAACAGGTTTTCTTCTAAAATGCCTAGCATCTGTAAACAATACACTGAAAAGCAAGAGGAGATAGACTTGGGATAGATTTTTATGATGATGTCACACGAGCCCTCAGCAGTGTCAAACGTTCTTTCCTGCACCAAATAGTGACCAGATGGGACTAAAGCCTTTCTTCAGACAACACATGGAAACAAGCCAATAAAGCTGTGCCCCCCCCCCCCCATTTATTTCACTTTCCTTTAAACCTTAGTGTCTCAAAAATTAGCTTTTCCTGCCCCTCACAAGGGGACTTTTATTTTTTTTTCTTGAAACAGGCTAGTTAGATAATACTTGGATGGGATAAAACCATGAAAGATTGATAGTTCAACTAGTAAAATCGAGCACGTTTTGTTCAGACCAACTCTTGCAACACTCTGGCACAAAGTGGTGGAATGCTGTGTAAGATAACTCCCTGGGCTGGGTCGGAAAGCAATGTGTCCTTTGTTCTACAATCACTTGTCAAGGTCATTTGGCTCTTCATAGAGTTTATTCATTATGGCTTTCAATTCCCTCATTTAGTTTCCAGTTTGGGTACCACCCTAATAGGCAAACAACAACAACAAACTGTCCTTTCTGTGTCTTCTACTTGTTAATTTCTCTAGTGACATTTAGTTATTCCCACATCAGCCTGAACCACCAGGCATATGTCCTTTTGCTAATCTGAGGGCTCCAGATCCCATCCTCACTACAGCTGCCTCGTGGTTCCATGAAATCTTGATTCACTTATTATCATGCTTCCTGACACAGAACAGGAACTCAAACAATATTTGTTAAAGAAATGATTGAATGAACTTGCAGTTTATAATGGCAAATGAGCTTGGGAAGAACTTTCTGGGTAGTACCTGGATAAAACTGGCAGCATGCATGGTGGTGAAGAACTTGAGCTTTGGGATAGGGCAGTCTTCATTTTTGCAACCCTCCCTACCACACATTAGTGGGGGCCTTGGGCAGGCCCCTTGACCCCACTAAATTTTGGTCTCCCCATCTCTGAAAATGGAACAATTAGCATGTTCCTCACTCACCTCTGTGTCTGACCCCAAGCAAATATGCAACAATGTTTTCTTGTATTTTTTTTTTGGTGGTAAGCAGCTAATGCATTTATACTCATAATATGGGAATTCTAACATGAGTCATTGCATTTGATGTATTCTAGACAAATTTTAGAATAGCATTAGAGTTCTGGGGAAGAGTAAGCACTGTTTATTCTTTTTTTTTTTTTTCCTGAGGTAAAAGTGTTAAATCTAATTCAGAATAATAATAAACAGCCACCAGAAGGGGAGTTCAGCTGCTAAAGAGCTACGTAGTTGTTTTATTTTGCTCAGGTGGAAGAGGTCATTCATTATGGGGCAGTGTTGGCTCTCTGGGCGAATATAATGCCAATGACAGTCTGTCTGGCTTTAACGGCTTCCCTTCATTTTAGGTGGCTCCTGTGGTAGATTATTAACAGAGTCCCGTTAGCTTGTCCTTGTGTGCAGTACGGTAAAATTTGGGGAAAACAAGCTGTGACCACTGGGGACGCTTTGCAACTGATCATTTATACACAACCCACCAAGCTTCCAGGGAGCCTGGAAAATTACGTAAACCCCTCCCAGATCTACCAGGATCGCAGGCCCTCTCAGGTGTCGGATCTGGCAGCTGTTGTGCCCGTCTGGGGACCTGCATCACCAATTGCTTTTCTATCCTCCATGCTTGCCGCATCAGTGAGCAATGATTGCTGCTGACAAGATTTTGATGGTCTTAACACAGAGGTGGGAGCAAAGTTGAAGTGACTGAAAACTTCTCCTGCTGCTGCCTGGCTCAGATTGACCCTGACATCGTTCAGAATTGTGCCGTTAATGCAAGATGCAGATGCTTGTGTGAGAGCTGCCAAGGCCAACGGAGTTTCTATTTTAGCCAGTGTCCACCATGCAGTGACAGGGGTGCCCTGAGCAAGTGAAAATCGCCACAGGCACCAGTCAAAACAAGCTCCCTGCCTCTTATTATCGCCCTAGTGTGCCTCTCCTATGCCCTTTCAGTCTTTCAAAGCTTTATCCCCTCTGCCTTTCCCACTCCAGGCATGGATTTATCCCAGGGGGGATACAAATAATGGCTGTACAATTTTTGTATACTTTTATCTAAGACATATTTACATACATTTTCCCATTCCTGAAACATGCCCAATTTAGAAGTGATGTGCCAAGTTCAGCAAACATTTATTGCACCCCCATCCTGTGTTAGGCCGTCATTATGGCATGCCAGTGTGTTTCTTTGCTCGTTTCTGATCATTCTCGTTGAAAAATCTAAATCCTGATTGTGAATGAATGACTTGTACCTAGGAGAATGTCGTACCCTGCTTTTATCTCTGGCAGATATTCAGTAGCAATGGTGATCTAGCGATAGCTACTCTTTTAGGTTAATGTGAAAAGTTGACTTCCAAGTTGGAATATAAAAAGAACCTCCCTGTCCAGATACACTCCCCGCATTCCTCCAGAACTCCTACAAATGTTGAACAGAAATGATTTCATTCAGAAGTGTTCAGACATGACTTTCAACCCAGCCAAACTATAATTCATTTTTGAGCCTTCTTTGTTCTTCTGGGAGTGTTTTCCTTTAAGTATGTTTGGTTTAACTCCATAAAACTTACCTATAACAACAGTAATTTTACATGGGTATGGCTCAATCTAATAGAAATTATAAAGAAAAAGCTATTTCTTCATCACAACTTTGAAAATGTTAATTTGGCTAACGTAATCGATATCAGGTGTCTCCCTTCACATCTCATAAACAGATTTTTTCAAAGATAGCTATAGAATGTAATAGCCAACAAAAAGTATTGGTCTTATCCAGAGCACTTTCCAGAAATACAAACTATGTTGTATTTGCTCCCAGAAAACTTACAAATTAGTCATCTTTTAACAGAATATGCTGACCAAAGAAAGCAAGGGAAAGAAAAGACTTGAAAATGAAGATGGCTGATAAGGTCTCTCTGCTTGATTGAATAAACAAGGAAATTTCAAATAGTGTCCTACATGCCCTCTTGAAGGCAAACTGGTTTGGCTGATTCTAAAGTGCTAAATGGTTCCTACAGGGCATTAAGAAGTCTGGGCTTTCAGCCAGATCTGCCAAATGGCTTCACTTTCACTGTGTTGTTGGGTAAGGGGAAAACCTAGTCTTTATGGTACACCCAGAAGTGTGATTATTTGCCAGTACTGTGGCTATGGAAATGATAAGAATGCCATAGTGCTCTACAAGATATAGGAATGTCTTCTCACTTACTTCACTTGGCAACCCTATAAACCAAAGAGGACAAAAATATAGGAATGATATTGCTATCCCTGTCTAAAAATAAGGACTTAAAATTCAGAAAGATCATGAGCTGAAGACACAACCAAAACTAGAGCTCCTGGCTTATAACTGCAAGTCCATTGCTTTGTGCTTGTCAAAATGTCCAGGGGAGGGACCCCAAGCATGGACAACCAAAGCCTAGTATTCAGAATATTTGGGGGCATGTATCTATATAGGCAGAAAGAGGTATCCTCAGAGTTGCTGATCCATTTTTTAGCTAGAACCCTGTGCTGTGAGAAGATCTGATTTGTAAAGACTTTAAGGAGGTGGTAACTGACCACCAGCAAGTAGCCAATTGGAGCTGCTGACCCAAACAGGTCAACACAGCCCTTGTCTTAAGCCCCTCTGTGACTTGGTTCTCTGGTAACCTCCCCTATACACCTGGCTGTCTTTCCCAGAACATTCCAGTCTAAGACTGGTGCATTTGATATTCTCTGATACTACACTCCATCTTCATGGTAGGGTAAAGATTCTTGAGCCACGATGTGGTGACTAAGCGGGTGATTGAATAGTGAACAGTGCATGGGATTGGGAATTAAGCTTGAACAAGTCTCTCAACCTCTCCGAGTTTCAATTTTCTTATCTATAATGGGGGCATTACTATATTCTTTGCAAAACTGCTGAGAAGAATACAAAATGTTAATGGATTAATTTCTCATCTTGTGCTATGGATAAGGCATTATTCCATGCCCTATAGCAACTCTCTCAGATGAGTACTATCATGATCCCATTATGCAGATGAGAAAACTACAACATTGAGGACTTAAGTAACTTGACCAAGGGTCTACCCACAGCTAGTAAGTAGCAAAAATGAGATTTGAACACGGGCTCCCAAATTCATCATGTTATGCTGCTTTCCAATCATCCTGATTTTTCACATGTTCCATGCCACTTAAACTGCAAAATCTTTTGTGTTTGTTACTTTGGAAAGCAGGATCAAAAATGCCATATCTCTAGAAATGCACCACTAAATCCATCTTCCAGAAATCATAGGATAATGGCTATGAAAAGTATAGGATGCATGTAGAATTTCGAAGAATTATAGATGATAAAAGCAAAGCGATAAAAACAGTCAAAGTCAGTCTAGAAAGTTGAATTTCCTGTAGCAAAAGCATTTTATAAAGATTAAATGGAAAAAACAATCTACCAGGATTTTAGGAGCACCGGCATGAGCTGTATCTATGTGCACTCTCGCTTTGAAAACTGTTGTTATAATTGCTCATCTTGAAGTGTTATCTATGCCAACATGGTGAATAACAACCCTATCCAAGCTGTTCATAGAAAATATAGAATGATCCATGACTGTTGCCTTTTAGATTAATGACAAATAATTTTCAACCAAGTATAACAGCAACACATGATCATTGTAAACGGTGTGTTTTAAGCAAGACATCATTTTTGCTTAAAGGTATCTGTGACAGTTGCAGTAAGTCTAAACAAATATATAGCATCTTACATGAAACCAAAAGTAATAGGTTTGAAACCTGAAGAAAAGCAGTGATGTCTCCCCTGGGGGGGAGGGGGGGAGCTTGTCTCTGTGGCAATTTTATAAGATTTTTTATTGATTCCAAGCAAAAGGAAATACAGTTCAAAAAACCTGTCTTGGTGAAATTATCATGGAAATCAAGAAATTCCATGAACATCCTTGGTGACTCTGTTCCAAGAATCTGACTACAAAGACAACTGTGATATCCCACTGATCATCACTATGCAATTTGAAGAAATGCCTAATTTTACTTACTCCCACACCCTAAGGGAAAATAAAATCCATGAAATCATTTCATCATTCAGCATCAGCTGGTTCAAATTTTTACGCTGGGTCTAGCAAAATAACTAAGGAAGGCTCACCAAAAATAATTCAATTCCTGAAAGTCATTTCTACATCCACCCTCCTGTCACTTCCCTCTCCAACCCTGTTGACTAACTTATGGCTCTAATTTTCGATCCCATGACAGACCATGCATATTAGCATGCTTGGGGGTAAGGGAGGGCAGTGATTTGTATAAATGGGGGGTGGGGATGGGGAACGAGCCTAGTATAGCTCTAAGAAATTAACTGCCCCTAAGAGAGTCTAGTGAGCTAAGCCTAAATGATTTCTACCTCCTCTAGTGTTGGGTCTTTCATTTCCTTTACTAAGCAGTGAGAAGGAATTGCTGTGGTATTTGGCACAAAGCTGCTAAGATGCATAAAACCTTAGTTTGATTACCATATGTTCATTGTGTTAATTTTCTTCCAGCCAAATGCTCCCTAGATCTTCTCTGCTGTCTCTTTTTAGCTTCTCCTAGATTCTTGTGAATTCTAATGTTTTCCTTCCTTTCTCAATAATGCTCTAGTGGGGAGCATGCAAAAGCTCTGTTTTATTCTAGAAATGGCCACAGTAGGAGTAATATTACATTTCTATGTGGCAGTTGTCCTCATTGCCAGTGATGGTTAAATTTCATAAAAATGAAGTATAATGTCCATAGGCAGGCCAAGTGATTATTGCAAATACCTGATTTTTTTAAGCTTATTTATTTTTGGGGAGAGAAAGAGCACAAGCAGGGAAGAGGCAGAGAAGGAAGGATAGAGAATCTCAAGCTGGTTCAGGACCATCACCACAAAGCCCAATGCAGGGCTCGAACTCACCAACGATGAGATCACGACCTGAGCAGAAACTAAGAATTGCACACTTAACTGACTAAGCCACCCAGGCAGCCTGAAAATATCTGATTTTTAACAACAGAAAATGCATGCACAACTTGTCATATGATTTACATTATGTTTCCATATTTGAAATGAATACCATTCTTCCATCCCTGAAGTTTCACTTTTTATAAGCATCATTTTTAGCAAACACCAAGAACACTGAATGTTACAAACCATGGAAGTGACTGAGTGAGAACCATCTAACTCAACCAATGAGAATCCTTCTCACTCAGCCACTACCATGGTTTGTAACACTCAGTGCTCTTGGTGTTGGTAGAGTTGGCATGTTCAAGTGATTCTGTGCCAAAACCATGGAAATGGTGTATACATAAATGCCCTTCTATGCTGGATTCCATAACAGAGCACAGTTCAGGGAAAACCTTAAGGGGTGGAGGGGTGGAGAGGATGGTCAGGTCAAAGTGGTGGCATTTTGTTAATCAGGATCCAGAGGTCCCCTTGAATGTCACCATATGTCCAATAACAGGTTGGGGGCTTGAGTAAATTCTAATAGGATACTTGGGGTTACTTCTCCAAGCTTTTGAGTTTGCACCTTCCTAAAATCCTTGAATTGACACAAGAACTAAAGCAAAGATGATTAGAATCCAGAGTAAAACAAAACAGATATGTGTAGATGCATACAGCCCAGAAGGAGCTGGAGAAGGTTTTACACATACAATCTAGGGCAAGGTAAAATTTACTACAGCTGAAAGCATAGGAGATATTCAAACACTTTTCACCGAGTGGTCTATGATTGCTAACACCTGTGTTCCTGGAACTCTTTAAAAATAAATGCCACAATTACTTTTTTAGATAATAAACACTGGCCTCAATATTAAGGTTACTGAGGGGTAGAAGATCAACTTGGCAGCAGTCACTGAAGACCATCTAGAACTAAATCAGCACAATTCTATCTGGCTTTCTCCCTAATAATGGGGCTCAATTATTAAAGTGTCCAGGTGCATTCAATGTCACAGATACATGAAAGTACAGAGATGCCATGGGAAGCAAGTAAGTGAAGCCCATTGTCTAGGACCCGGGTTTCCATGAAAAAGAGTCTTGCCAAGATCTCATTCATTCTTAGCTCAGTATGACCATTCTCCCATACTAACAGGTGGAAACAAAGCATTTTGTCTTGCAAAAACACAGCACATACTATACAGTAAGCACTAAGCAGAGATTGTTGAGTGAATCCATGAAAACACGAAGATTTTCCTCTTCTCTATGCATGAGAGTTGATTTCTTCCAGCTTCTTTCATTGATTTAGGATTCACACTGAATTACACCAGTTAATGTGAATTCTGCTTTCTTCAAATGTCTTCTCAATTTGGAGGCAACGCCAGTGTAATCCTAGGGTTGTCATTAAATCTGCAAAAGTCATATGACTCATGGATGTTTTTCTCTTTGGGGCTCTTCGCCAGTAGTACACTAGCAGAGTGATTAGTCACTCATAGTACTCAGAACTCTTGTTAATTCTGCGAAGCCATGTGACTCACCATCGCTCCTTGTGTTATGGGAGTTCCATCACTGTCTTGACAACACAAGGCGTGCAATTTACAAGCATAAAACACTTACACAATTAAAAATAAAATTTATGCCAATATTCTCTAGGATCTGCGTGGGCATTTTTAAAAACCCTGCATGTTGGCAGAAATGATGTACTTTTGATTTCTGAAAATGAACACTGCAAGCCAAGACTTAAAATTCATAAATAAATTTTTGTGTTTTCCCTGTAGGATATAAATACTCTAAAATGCTGCCTACAAATTCAAATCTGAGCAGGGAATTCAACCAAATCCAGTGGATCAAGGTGCCATTTTGATAGCCCTGCATGAGTCTCCCTCTTCTTTAAAAAAAATATGCATAAAGCAGCTAAGGGCAGACCACAAATGGGCGAGTTGAATCCAACCAAGTTGTTACCATAGTTTATCAAGTGGCTCCCACAATAACAATCAGCTTAAGGTGGGCAACTTTTCTGACCTTCTGTGTTTAGGCTTGACCAAATCTTTAACTCTCCAGAGATTCTTTTTAAGAGCACTAATAACAGCATTAGTAATCATTATATAGTTTGAAATTTTTTTTAAATCCACTGAGAAATTCTACTTTATGTCTAGAGTTACCCTTCCTGCTTTAGCAGCATCTACAAGTCGACTCAAGGGGTGGTGTTTCAGTTTCCTATCATTTCTGTAACAAATTACCCCAAACTTACAGTCTTAAACAACAAAAATGTATTCTTGTACAGTTCTGGAGGCCAGAAGACTAAAATCAAGATGAAGGCTGGACCATACTGTTTTCCTTCTGGAGGCTTCAGGAGAGATTCTGTTTATGGCCTAGCTTCTAGAAGCCAGTGGCATTGGTCGGTCCTGACTCCCTTCTCTCATCACTGCAACCTCTTGCTTCTTTCATCACGTTTTCTACTGTTATTCTCTTGCCTCCCTCTCATAAGGAGCCTTGTAATTACACTGGGCCCATGTGGAGAATCAGTGATAATCTCCCCATCTCAAAATTCTTAACTTAATCAAACCTGGAAACTCCCTTTGACCATGTAAGGTAACATATTCACAGCCTCCAGGGAGTAGGATGTGGACACTGTAGGGAGGCCATTATTTAGCCTACCCCAGGTGATATGCCAAAAAGGACACAAAAAACAGTACCTCTAGATACTTAGGAAATTATCCCCCCTCCAAAGCATTGGAGAATCATAGATGAAAAGAAGCAATTAGGACAACATTAAGCTATGCTGATGCAGCAAACAAGCTGTATTAAGGAATTGGCACAGCCATATAGTTATGTTATAAAAGATTGAAGTCTGTGTAGAATTAGAGGCTACATTTCTTGGCCTTTTCTTCTAGATTCCTATGCAAAACCTCCCTGATGCCCCTGTCATTGCCCTCTCTAGATTCCTTTGCTAAAGCTCAGAGAAAAACACTGACCGGATCAAAGACTTTACCTCTTAATACCTTTTACGATCACTCTGCAAACTTTCTGATGCAAAAAAGGGACAAACTCCGACAGGCAAATGTTTAAAAAGTGCCTAACTGAGTGTTTAAAATGGAGTTGGCTTGAAAATCTGCATGTGAAATGCAAGTACTGCACAATTCTCTTTATTGCTCAAATGCTCCAGAAAGTACAGTCCCTAGGGCTGTGCTCTGCCATTTGGAATGAAAATGAGCATCATATGAAAACTTGGGTGTATCTAAAGGTCAGTGGAATTTCAACCAGATGTTTTGCTTCCCCACCACAGACTTGGCAGTAGGAGCAGTTTATAAATTCCACTTGGGGAAATAAATGTAAATATTTTTAATAACATGTTTCCATTTCCACCTTGGCTCTTCTTTAAAGTTCAAAACACAGTCTCACATTCTTTTTTTTTTCTAACGTACTCAGCAAACATTTATTACCACAAGTACAGTATTTTAAAATATCTTAAATTGAACCACTCAGTCCCCACTCTCCACATCTCACCATCCCCTCCCCCTCTTGCCTGAACCTGATTTCCCCTGTTTCCATCTTCAGAGATGGCATTACTTGTGTCATCCAATCCAGAAACCAGGGACAAGTTACAGGCTCCTTCCTCTGCTTTCACCCTCTACATCCACGATCATTAAGTCCCATCATGTATTAAATGAGGCTTTTCCTATTCAGACCTGAAGTTATGCCTTGTTTCAAAACTCTTGTGCCTCACCTGGACAATCACAATAGTTCTGTAACTCACACTCTGGCTTCTCATCTTACATGCCTTTGCTCAGTCCTCCACCCTCTAGACAGAGTGAGCTTTCAGAAACGTTAATATCATGTCACTTCCCTACTTGAAACTTTTTAGTAGCTGCCCATTCTGGAGGTTAAAAAATACAAACATCTAGTTTTGATACAAAATACCTTCCATCATCTTCCACCAGCCCTCTCTCTAGCATTACCTTTCTGGCCCTCCCACCCCATTCCTGAACCCTGAGACTCAGCTACAAAATCTCCTCTTTGAGGAACATTGCAACAAAAATTAGCAAGGCAGCTCCCCGCTATTCAAGATTTTATAATCTCTTAGAAGGGATAAAACTGTTCAACTATGTTAAAATATATATATAGAGAGAGAGTTTAATAGTGTCATAAGGGAGGAACAAAGTGCTTTGAGGTTCAAAAGTTAAAGAAAGAACATTTGGGGGGGGGAGAATCAGTGTAGCATTTATAACATACTTCGAGCATAAATTTTGCAAATGGTTATAAAAAAAATAAAGGGCATTCAAGACAGGAAAGAACATCATTCTGGTCTTTTTAAATCCTCAGTCAGATTTTACAAGTCTACTTATTTCCATTTAAAGAACTGAGAAGCTGTAGTAGATTTCATTATGAGGAAGCTATCATAGTCAGAAGTTTCAGTACCTGCAACAGCCTGAGATTCCGGTTGGGTAGCAAACCAGGGGCAGGGAGAGAACACAGAATGTTTTAGTGGGGTTATCTATAAAACATACAAACAAAAAACTGTGCAGTGGGAAGGAATTGCCTTTTTTTTGGACAAGAGGCCACTGTTGCTGGCAGTATAATATTTCTCATTTCTATCCATGACTGTGATGGATCCCCAATTCCTTCCAATCTACCAGTTCCCATGGATTTGTATTGATTTCTCTTTCCAGCCTAGACTCATGGTTCATTAATTCACTCTCTTTCCTGTCACCTTCCACCTGCCTCATAAAACCCCAAACACCATCAACCAAAGAGTCTGCCTCCTCTAATAACAGCCCTGGGCTGGCAGACACATTCACACATTCAGTGGCATACCACAGTGGACCCCAGCATTTCCTTCTCAATCAAACTTTCCATGCTACTCATTCGGACCTTGTAAGTGAGCTGTCTTGGACCCCATTCTCCTCTTGTTCTTAGTAAACTGCCTCATTTCTTCACAGCAAAATGGCATCCTTTTAACTCCCTCCCTTGTGAACACGAAAAAACGTACCTGACCTTACTTTCAAATCTTATAGACCTTATCTTCATATCTCAAGAGAATTTTCTTTCTCCTCAAAAGGCAGATTCTGGTTTAGGAAGTCTAGGTGGGGCCTGACATTGCTCATTTCTAACAAGTTCCCTGGTGATGCCTCTGTTGCTGGCCCTAAGATCATGGCATTTTATTTTTTAGTGAAGGGCAGTTGACATACATTATTTTCAGGTGTACAACATAGTGATTTGACACTTATATACATTAGGAAGTGACCACCACGTTAAGTCTAGTTACCATCTGTCACCACACAAACCTACCACAATATTATTGGCTGTATAGTCCCTGCCCTTGCTTTACATCCCTGTGACTTATTTATTTTGTAACTGCAAGTTTGTACCTCTTAATCCCCCCTTCACCTATTTCACCCATTCCCCTACTCCACTCCCCTCTGGCAATCACTAGTTTGTTTTCTGTATTTATGAGTCTGTTTCTGAAGTTTGTTTTGGTTTCGTCTTGGTTCATTCTGTTGTTTATTTATTTAAAAAAGTCTTTAGGGGCGTCTGGGTGGCTCAGTCGGTTAAGCGTCCGACTTCAGCTCGGGTCACGATCTCGCAGTTGGTGAGTTCGAGCCTCGCATCGGGCTCTGGGCTGATGGCTCAGAGCCTGGAGCCTGCTTCCGATTCTGTGTCTCCCTCTCTCTCTGCCCCTCCCCCGTTCATGCTCTGTCTCTCTCTGTCTCAAAAATAAATAAACGTTAAAAAAATTTTTTTTTTAATTTTTAATGTTTATTCATTTTTGACAGACAGAGCATGAGTGGGGGAGGGGCAGAGAGAGAGAGGGAGACACAGCATCCAAGCAGGCTCCAGGCCCCAAGCAGTTGGCACAGAGCCCCACGCGGGACTTGAATCCACTAACTGCGAGATCATGACCTGAGCCAAAGTTGGGCCCTTAGCCGACTGAGCCACTCAGGCGCCCCTGTTGTTTAGATTCCACATAAAAGTATAGAGTATTTGTCTTTCTCTGACTTATTTCACTTAGCATAATCTCCTCTACATCCATCTGTGTTGTTGCATCTCAATAGAGGCAAAAATAAAAAAGCATTTGATGAAATTCAACATCCATTTATGATAAAAGCCATTGTCACTTTACTTTGATTAGCAAGTCCTAGAATTCATTCCCTGCATGAGCACCTATCACTTCCTTTTCTCCAAACCTGCAATCTTTCCTTCACCATGGCTTCTTTCCTCTCAGTCTATAGATAGGTATATCCCCCTGATCTTAAAAAAATAAATAAAAATAAAAAGTATAAGGGCTCAAATTGATTGAATGAATAAATTCCAGCCCAGTTAGTTCTTCCTCTTGTCACATAGCCCACATCTCAATTTCTCTTCAAAACAAGGCTTCCTGGGGGCATCTAGGTGGCTCAGTCGGTTAAGTGTCAGACTCTTGACTTCGGTTCACATCACGATCTCATGGTCCTGACATCAAGCCCCATGTCAGGCTCATGCTGGATGTGGAATCTGTTTAAGATTCTCTCTCTCCCTCTTCTTCTGCCCCTCCTCTGCTTACTCACTCACAATCTCTCTCTAAAATAAAAAATAAAATAAAATAAAATAAAATAAAATAAAATAAAATAAATACAATAAAATAATAACAAGGCTTCCTGAATGTGTAGTCTATTTTTTTTTTCCACATGTCACTTTTAAGCCTGTTGACATCCAGCTTCCTCCCCACAAGGATACAGAAATTGCTTTGGCCTGGGCCATCCAGGACCTGCTGGATTCTAAATATACATTCAACTTATTTCATTCCACATCCCAGTAGCACTTGACTCCTTATTGAATCCTTCTTCTCTACCGACTTCCATTACATCTTCTTATATCACTTTTAGAGTCATTCATTCCCAGACCCCTTGTCAGGGTTCTATTCCTCTACCCATGATTTAAATGTTAGTTCCTTGGGGTTCCATCAATAGTAACCTTCCCATTACTTATTCTCTCTCTTCCAAAGAGGCCACTTCCATGGATGCAGTCACCATTTGTATCTTGAAAATGCCTGAAATGGTGCTTTAAGTTCAAATATCACCCTTGATGTCTCAACCCTTATATCCCACTACTTACTCTGACCTCTAAAGACATTTAAAACTCAGTATTGTACAACTGAACTCCAGACCTTACTTAATCCTGTATTACTCCTGTCAGTGAAAGATACCACTTGCTATCCACTCATCAGCAAGAACTATAAACATTTTATGTCCTTCCTCTTCCATACTACTTACATCCATATTCCATCGATTCTACTTTCTTTACTATTACCCCAGCTCATCCTCTTTTCTACACTCCTGCTGCCACTGGTTCATTGTGGGCCTTTCCCATTTCTTTCCTGGAGCAATTACTGTTCTTGCACCCTCCAGCTTGGGTGCCTTCCAGCCCCACCCCACACTAGAGCATTCTGACTCTAGCATAAATATGATGATGCTACTCTACCACTTGAAAATCCTTTAGTAGCAGTTCGATGCTTTTAACAGTGAACGCCATTCTTCTCAGTGCGGCTTACAAGGTCTTCTGGAACCTGGCCACTGTCCTTCCTACTCTTCCAGCCTCAGCTCCCTACATTCCTACTGGGACCTTAAACTTAAGCTACATAGAATCCTTACATTTTTTCCAATGAATCATAACCCCTTCTTGCTCATTCCACTTACTTAGCTTGCACTGTCCTTTCTTATCCACCACCGTCACCTCGATCCTTCACCAAACTATTTCCCAGTCTTCCCACAAGATCCACTCAATCTTCACATCTTCCAGGAAGCCTTCTTTGTCCTCAGTTTTTATTAGGTCCCCTCCTCCAGTCTCCCATAGAGTTCTATTTCTGTGTACTTGCCTCACTTCTGCTGGAGTGGAAGCTCATTAAGAGCTGGGAGGTGGTCTTATTATCACTGTATCTTCACTGATTTGCACCTAGGTAGCTTTCAACAAATGTTCGTAAATAAATGAGTAAGCTATTCTTGATATAATTGATATCTAGCCATTAGTAATTCCTGGGAAGGCAGCAGACTTGGGGATATCCTTGAGATGAGACTGGCCACATTTGGACCTTACCTGAACTCTCTGGATACCTCTTCTCTCTGCCCTCCCCACTTCTAAATGTTTCCTCTAAATTCAAGGAAAAATTATTTGCACGGGCAAGAATAAAATCAAGATTTCTAGACTCCCTGGGAGTGGAGGGGCAGGACATAAGTCTATAATTGTAACTTATTTATTTGCTTGTTAAGGCATGAAACTATTTTCCTATTTTCAGAAAACTCAATGGGCTCTTCAGTAATATTTTTTCTGTATAAACCCTCACTAATTTTCCTACCTGGAAATAAATATTGGTATCTAAAGTCCATTTATGTTTATGATACAAGGCCAGGGTTCCGATGCATGATCTGAATGACCATACAGAATGTATTATCAGAGACAAAATTGCACCTCTGAGTGTCTCCATACATCAGCAAAGCAGAGAGTTCTTTCTAAAGTTCAGTTTTGGAAGTTGTTTATTCTGAAACAATTCAAGCTTGGGCCAGACTGATTGTTTTTCTGCCTTAAATTGCATTGTGGACCTCAAGGAAAAGAACAAACAGTTGGCAAATTTACAGCCTTTAAATAAAATTGCCTTAACTTGAGGGAATTCCCTTAATATTGCTTGTGATTTTTTTCTCTCTTTTTAAGAACTTTCCCATTTCACAGGAATTCAGAACATGAAATGGTGACACACAGGATATGCTTCTAGCTAAAGTTCTCATGAAACAACAACAACACAGTATCTTTTCAACGTAAATTCCTTATGCATTGGATACCACAGCCAAAGTATAGGATAGGACCTGAAATGACAAATCTCAGATAATGTTCATTTTCCATAACACTGTATGTAATTCTGTCAGCAAACCTAGCATACTATAATCTTAGGCCAGGAGTCCATACCAGGAGGACTTGCAGTAAATATAAAATAACCTAATTATTTGGTGAATAAGCTTCACTTCCCTTTGTTCTCCAGCCTAAGTCCTTTGTCTACAATTTCAACTACCCTGTTGTTAATATCTCCCATCCCTTTGTTTTAATCACCACAAGACTGCCAAAGCCCCAAAACTAGAGAATAGCTAACACTTACTGAGTGCATACAATATACTGACTATTCTCCATACTTTGTGTGTATGAACTCATGTAATAATCACAACAATCCCATCAGGTGGATACTCTTACTGTTCCCAGGTCATAGATGAGGAAATGGAAGCACAGAGAGATAAGTGACTCGCCCAAGGTGACAGGCTATTAAATCCTGACTGCCTGCTTAAGGAACTCTTTCTCAATATCGGTGAGCTCTCGTGGAGACGACTGCACAAACAAATTGGTACCATTACAAAGTGTGGTCGCCATCCTCATCTGGACCTTCACCTGTTCAATAATTTCATTGTTTCCACAGTCAGCATTTTCATTCTCCCCAAAGCCTGCCTCAACCCCTCCCTTTCCTCACCTTCTCCCTCCACTCAGCAGATTAGTGCCCCTCATTCTTCCTAGAGGAAATAAAAATTACAGATACAAACTCCTTCAGCCTCTTATTTATTGCCTATCACGATGGAAGGGGGTTCCTATCTGCTATCTAAGAACATAGAATTCCATGTTCCCTGGCTTTCTCAGACACTCTGTTCTATCAAGTATTCTCCCCACCTTGCCAACCCTACTTTTTTTTTTTATATTCAACCTCTCTCTCTCCTCTATTTGTTTTCCACCAGCATTTAAACATATTTATCTCTCTCACCTTAAATATCCTTCCTCAGCCTTGGCCTCATACAGCTACTGACTGGACTGTATGTCTATATCCCCTTACTGCCCACCCATTCCTCAACTTTCTTCAGCCTGGCATTTACCTTCACTACTCCATAGAAATGGCTCTTGGGAGTCACCAATAAGCATGTCTCTGTCCCTATATCAGTTGTCATCTCAACCTCATTTGACACTGCTGTCATCTGTCCTACCAGAAGTATGTCCTTTCCTTTGCTTCTTGGATACCACATACTACTGCTTTTCCTCTTTCCTCTTTGAAGACTTCTTAAGTCACCTTGGTTGGCCACAACTCTTTGTCTGCTTCTTAAATGATAATGGTGTCCTAGACTCTCTTGCTGGGCTATACCAAGCTCCAGGGAAACCACATCTACTCCCTTGGCTTCAATTACCATTCATTTGCCAGAAACTCCCAACTCTCTCTGCCCAGCTCAGTCAGTTCTGTTCTGCTATTCATCTCCATTCAAATGATTCATGTGTATAGCAGTTCAAATTTTCTAACATTAACTGCATTCTTTTTCCCCCAAATCCTGGTCATTCATCAGTGTCCCATAACCTTGCTTAAATCATCTACTTTATTACACACATTTGGTCTACCACCAAATCATGTTGATTGGACCTCCTAAATATTGTTCAAACTCACTCATTGCTCTCTATTTCCAGGGCTACCACCCTAGTCTACACCACGATTATCTTTGCCTGGACTAATTCAAGAACTGATTAAATTGGTCTACTTTCTGTAATAGAGTCTTCGCCTCTGCTCAACTCATTATCTACATTGAAGCCAGTGTATTCTATTTAAAAAGTAAATCTGGTGATGTCATGGTTTTGATTGCCCTTTAGATGCAATCCAAAATCCAAAATATAGTTTAAAAAAAAAACACTAAGAACTAGCTGCTACCTATGTCTCTATTCTATCCTTAGCCCACCTTCCACTGACTCTCTACTCTGCACTATCTCAAATGCTTCCCTGTGCACCAAGCTTTTATTGCACTTAGGAGCTGTTCATGTTACTTCTTTGTCCCTACCTCCTGTTATTCCTGAAGGCACCCTTCTGTAACTTCTAGACTAGATTAAATCCCCTTAGTATGTGTATTCTTCCTTTTAGTCTTCCTTTTATTTTCCATAAACTTTATCCCCTTATTGGTATTCAATATCTACTTTTGCCATATGCATATAGGAAGGAAATACGTTTGTCTGGTGGGCATTGTATTTCCAGACTAAAATATTTCTAGACTCATTATACAGTTTGTAGACTATATATTTTTACCATTTATTTTAATCTTGTCATCATTTCTGTGTCATAGTTATTAGCTATTTAGATGGACATTAGCAAAAATGTCACTTTGTTACTTAAATTACCCATGGCATATCTAATAATACATCACTATGAAAATCACAGAAATGTCAGTAGGGCATCTTTGGTCATATAATCCAATAATGAAATAATCTGCCCATCACCTTTTTTTCAGTTGCAAGGCATTTTATGTCTTTGAACATAGAGAATGAAAATGGAAAGTTTTCTCTTTATATCCATCATGAAGTGATGTGTCTGTGTGTGCGTGTGCATGCACGTATGTCTGCGTGTCTGTGGTGATGCCCACTTTGTTGGTAAGCACACCCATTGCCTTATGTCCCTCTCTCCAGTGAGGATATGACGTCCATTTTAGTGTGTTCACTCAAGCATATTATTTTAAGGAAACAAAAATAGGTTTGCAATTTTTTCATCAATGAAGGAGGCAATTTTCAAAGATACTAAATTAGCTGTCAGAAGTAGAAAGCCTGTTGCTTAAAGAAATTTTATATTTTTATATGAAAGTTAGACAAACTGTCATACAAGCTTTTCTAGCCTGTTTCTATCCCAGAGATAAATATATACTATTTTCTTTCCAATAATAACCAACTTGTTTTTTGGAAAGTGAGGTCATTAGAGCAGCCAAAATGGTTCCAAATGCCAAGTTTCACACATGACTCTTTGATTCTCAAAGCTGTCATGTGGGTAAAAACCACACTTGTCAACGAAACACAATAATGACAGCTCAGATGCTATGCTGAAACTTGAAAGTAATTGAACCATTTAACCACCATTTACTTGCTCAGAATTTCTCCTCAAGAATGACCCTGTTGCTAAAAGCCTATGTTGTTGTAGCATGATGAATTCATTGCTTTTTGGATAAACTCAGCCTATTTTGAGGCATCTTCCAAACCTCAGACTAACTATGCTTGCTATCTTCGTGGTGCCCAAATGTAAGGTTCTTTCTTATCCAAGCTCTGCCTTATCCTGAAGTAGTGGTTCTCAAATTTCAACCTGCATTGGAATCACCTGAAATGTTCCTTAAAGCACAGACTGTGGGTTCCCTAGCCAGAGGCTCTGATTCAGCCAGTGTCTAGTGGGGCTGGAGAATTTGCATTTCAAAGGTGTTCTCAGTGACGCTGATGATCAAGGCTCGCACTGAGCAAACCTGTCTTAAAGATATGCCCTTTTCCACAACAGGCAGCATTCTTTCCTACCAGATTACATAAAGATTTCCTCTGGGCCATTAGGGACAGCTCTTTATCCTTTGGTAATTCCTTGTTGCTGTTACCAATAAAAATATGAAAGCCACATGTGTAATTTTAAATGTTCTAAATTTAATGTCAAATTTAATGTCAAATTTAAACAATTTTTAAGTACGTGTTTTTAATTAGCCACTTTAGAAAACTAAAAAAAGGGACGAAATAATACATTTTATTGAACCAAATATACCTCAAATATTTTCATCCAACATATAATTGACACAAAAATATTAAGCTATGAGCTTAATTTAATATTTAATAAAAATATGAGCTATTGTATTTTGGGGGGATGTTTTTATTTTAAAGAGAGAGAGCGTGCACACATGAGTGGGAGAGTAGGAAGGAGAGAGAGGGAGAGGGAGAGAGAGGGAGAGAGAGGGAGAGAGAGGGAGAGAGAGGGAGAGAGAGGGAGAGAGAGGGAGAGAGAGGGAGAGAGAGGGAGAGAGAGGGAGGGAGAGAGAGGGAGGGAGAGAGAGGGAGGGAGAGGGAGGGAGGGAGAGAGAGGGAGGGAGGGAGGGAGAGGGAGGGAGGGAGGGAGGGAGAGAGAGGGAGGGAGGGAGGGAGGGAGAGAGAGAGAGAGAGAGAGAGAGAGAGAGAGAGAGAGAGGAGAGGGAGAATCTTAAGCAGGCTCCATGCTGAGCATGGAGCCCTATGCTGGGCTCAATCCCAGGGTCCTGGGATCATGATCTGAGCCAAATCCAAGAGCTGGATGCTCAACCGACTGAGCCACCCAGGTGCTCCACTCACGTTTACTTCTTGCACTTACAGCACATGTCATTTTGGACTAGGGACATTTCCAATGTCTCATAGGCAGACATGGCTAGTTGCTACTGTACTACACAGCATAGCCATAAAACTTTAGAGTCAAGAAAATGAATATTAATAGTTCTGTTTGGTCTGTCCCTTTTTATGACTTTCACTACATTTCCTCACCTGATGGTCTGCTGCATTATCAATTTAATAACAGACTTTAAGGGAAAAAAGGAACCATTACATCATTAAGTGTACACATTGATTTTAAAATGCATGCTAATGTAAGAACTCTGTTTTATACATAGAATCATGACGCACTTGCACATATCATGATATGATGTACTTGTTTTTCTCCTGACACTTTGTCCTATTCATCTCCCTCTACCATCAGCAATCCCTCTCTCCAGCAAGATAATCCATGTTAACAATTTAGTATTGGTATCTCTTTAGTTTCCCTCTATCTGCATATAATCCTGGTCAAGCATACAAACAGAAGTATATCTCTATTTGTTTTATTAAAATAGGATCAATATTATACCCACTTTGCTGTATAATCCTGTTCTTATTCAGTTTCAACTCATGAAAATCTCTCCAAGTCAGTTGGAGGTTTTAATTCATTATTTTCAATAGCTACTGAAGAGTCTATGGAGCCGCACACATAATTTATTCAATATGTCCATGATTGGTGGCCATTTGCACTTATCCTGTTCTTGTTTTCAAGAAAAATACTGTAGAAGACTCAATAGATAGTGATGGATGGATGGATGGATGGATGGATAGATGGATGGATGGATGGATGGATGGATGGATGGAAGGATGGACAGAAAGGTAATTCAGATGTTTAGATACACTCTCCCTATACAATGCAGTCTTTGCTAGCCTTTAATTTAGACTTTCTCCCACCATATCTGGACATTTCTTTCTAACAAACAAAACCAGTCATCATTAATTGACCAAACCATTTTAAATCATTTTTCTAATGAATCCTTCTACGGTCAACAGCTAGTTCATTCTAATAGATCTCCCTTTAATTCTCCCCAGGGATGCTCCTTCTAGGTGTTCTTTTCATCTGCCTTGCTTTCTGGTAAACAGTCAACAAATCTGGGGAAATGTAGAAATGATTTTACTGTTGTATGCTCATTTACCTTGCAAAAAAATATTAATTGGCATTAATAAGATTAATTCCATCACTGATGTTCTCATTTATTTTAATTAGACTAGAAATCAAAGGCCCTAGAATCCATATCCTGCCCAAAGTAGTCTATATTGTGACTCAGGTAATAATAATAATCAGAATAAATGGCAACAACATGTACTGCATGTTCATATGTGACAGGTGCTGCTCTAAGTCCTTTAATGTATTAATTCATTTGCTTTTTCAAAATCTGGTAAGGTAGGCATACTTATTTCAATATTATTCCCACTTTACGGCTAGGGACACTGTTGAGATGATATCTCTAGTAAATGACAGAAACAAGATTGAAACATAGAGGGTATGACTCCAGAGTTCTAATCTCACACGTAGTAAATCACCTCATTCCTTCTTTCTTTGAACCTCAGTGTCCTCAGCTGTAAAATAGGTACAATTATACCCATTCTTCCTAATTTTAGGATTGTGGAGAGAAAAATAAAAAGTGATCTGAAAACCACTGAAAGCTCTCACAAGGGGAGGGAGTCTTATTGTAGCTTGGACAATTGGGTAGGACTATTTAATCATTTGAAGCAAAAATTGAGCAGATAAAATGTTTTATACAACAGCAAATTAAGCCATGTTCTGACCACACATCCTTCTGAAGGTGAGACTGGGCATATGTGTCCCACTAATGCAGAATTTGAACTGCTCCTGATTCTCTGAGCCTGCTGATTCTCCTGAAATTAGCCAACCTTTACCCTTATTGTGTAGCTTGACTGTGTCCTTCCACTCTCCGCTCTGCACCCAGAATTTCACTTAATTGGAGTACCAGGCTATAAATCTTACATACTTAAGGGCCAGAAAACTCTCTGGAGCTCTCACACCAAAATTTGTGTGGGAGTTCAGCAATATTGAATTTTCAAATAAAATGATTAACAGGCACCTCTAGGGCAGCCTCGAAGAAAACAATCCTTCCTGAATTTTGCCACCTTAATCTGAGGAAGCTTTTTGTTCTTAGGTTTAATAAAATGGTTGTGAGGTAACGTAGGGATGGGTGACGAAAAGCAGGCTGAGAGAGGCCTGCATTCTCTGGGCTGGAATCTCCCTTTAGCAACTTCTGTCTGTCCAGGCCTGACAGGGCCATTGGAACATGTTACTGGGGAGGTTTGAGTCACTAAAATTTTAACTGCTATCAGCTCTCATTACTGTTTTGTTTTGTTTTGGTTTGTTTTTTTTTTTTTTGGTTTACAACCATTTTCTCCAAGATTTTAATAATTGAAAATGGGTACACCTGATCAGAAAGCCTATTTGCTTTTCAGTAGCATAACAACATCTATCAGATTTCACGGAGCAGAGAATTAAAATCAGTTGAAAGGAAGAACATAATCCAATCCAATTGTACCCCCAGACTGAGGCCTGCAAGCCTACTATTTGCTGAAACAATGATTTAGATGCCCTGCCAAATAAATATAGGATGTTTATGGCCTTGCACAATAGGAATCTGCCTCATTTATGCAGCAGGAAGATCATTTACAACCAATTTCTAAAAGACACCAAGCGTCAATAATAAATTTTCAAATCAAGGCCAGAAATTGCAATACTCAAAAGGGGACTATTAAGCAATATGAAGTTGTTGTCAGAAAAAGGATTTTCAGGGACACCATACCAATTTATAATCTGGAAGCATCTATAAAGTAGTCATGAGCAGCTTGGTTTTTGTAGTCACTGGGAAGGAGGAAGCTTGGCTGTAAAGAGGATCTGGGTCGACAAGCAACAAGAACAAGGCATCACCTACTGAGACATCTCAGTGCCAGGCTGGCTGCCCTCTGAGATGATCACAAGAATCGTGCTGCCTTCTCAGCCAGATCTGCTTCTTGGGAGTGACTCCTGCTTTGCAGTTATGAAAAAGAGGTTGAATAAAGCTGCTGGAGGGGCCTACTTCTCTGCTCCATGTGGGGATTTCATAGCCAGGTTTTCCCCTTTACATTCACCCTTTTGCCTATTCACCCCTTTACCTACACACACACACACACACACACACACACACACACACACACACACACTTCTCTTTCTCAAGAAACAGGAATTTAAATTCTCTAGCCTTTCCCCTCTAATACATCCTACCATATCCCAGATTCTATTAGAACTTGAAGGAAGTGAAAAGCAGCTCACAGAAAAGATTTCTTCTGGGATGGAACAGGGCAATCCCAGCTCCATCCCTTACCAGCTGTGTGCCTTTCTCGAAGTCACCTGTAAACTTTCTATGCCTCCTTGTCTCTCTTATTAAAAAAAATGGTAGTGCATGTGAGGAAGAAATAAGGTCATTCATGAAAATTCTTACTACTTACGAAGTAGTCAAAAACTGTTAACTGCTGGAAGTCACGAACAGGAGAGCCGATTATGACTGCCACTGGAGGAAATAACAGTAAACATAAGCAAAGACTCTCCTCAAGGAAAGCAGTCAACCAGGGGTCAGAATAGGAGAGCTGAAATGTAAGTTCTCCTGCCATGTGTTCTCTGCCTTTTATCGAGTCCCTTAATCTCTCTGAGCTTTACTTCCCTCACCTGTGCAATGATAACCACCTTACACCCTTAGGGTAAATATGAAATAAGAAAACATATATAAACATGTTCTGTAAACCATAAAGAATTTTCCCACTCTTGGTCTGGCCCTCAACTGGTCTTGTTTACTTTCTTCAGGGAATGACTGGAAATGGCCATGTTTGTTTCTGTGCCTTTTATCTGATTCAGCCTACTTGAATATCAACAACCTGAAGGCAGAAACTTTGTCTTATTAACAACTATATCACTCATGTTTAGAGCAATCTCGTTCTGAATGTTTATTTTCTGTTCTGATGCGAGACAAGCATATTGGCCATCAGCCTGGAAACAAACAAACTAACTTTAAACAGGTGAAATTTGCCCTCATTGACCTGTCTCTCCTCATCCATCTTAACATCAGAAATGAATGACTGCCTCCTTCCTGTGACTAGGGAATCCTCTATACATAAAGAAAGCCCATTTCTCCCTAGAAAAGCTACAACTGCCAGGTAGTCGTGTTCCAGCCTCCCTTGCAGCTAGGGTACAGGCAGTTGACTAAGCTCTGTCTCCAGGATTACCTGCCGCAAGCTTCAAACTGGAAGCTAGTAATTTCAAGAAGTGTGGGACCACAGCCTCTTTTCTGGCAAGACTGGTAAGAGAGGCAGCTGTGATGATGCTTCTAGCAGCATCCAGGGTCCTGGGTTGGAGATACTGACGGAGCAAGCTGCTATATCTGCACCCAAGGTGTATTTTTACTGGTTTAAATCTGTAGCATGAGTTTGGCCCTTGTTCCTGATTGTATTACCTCCAAGCTTCATTCTTTTTGGTATTCTGGATATTCTCTATATACAGCTTCCTGTAATTAGTGCATTTTAAGTTTAAATTATCTAGAAATGATTTTGTTGCTTGACGGATAGGATCCTCCTCTTCCCCAAACAGTCCACTGTCTCCATCAGATTGCATGTAATCCTGGTCCCCAAAGGGACTCCAACTAAGCTGTCCCACTAGAAATTACCCCTCCTTTTCAGCCCTCCTTTCCCCCCGCTCACCCCCCAGATCAAACTGCACATTTCCTGGAGCATTTTCTCTTAAGACCTTACTTTGTATAGGGATAATATGATCAATTCACTTAAGCCAATGTGTTAATTACTGACACTGACTTAATATAACTCCAGCATCTTAACAGAGACTTTTAATGCCTCAAAGCAAAGGAGAAAAGAATGTGTTTTTACTGTTACTCAGTGCCAGGGCCTGCGAGTGTTCTACTCTTTGCTATCTCTTTGTCTGGTGCCTCCATCAAGATGTATCATGTCTACTCCAACAATGGGTGCCCTATGGACCAATCATACAATGACACTGGTGCCATTTATTAAATCAATGTCTTTACTCCATGATTTTTTTTTGTGATCACTTCATTTATTTTTTTATTTTTATTTTATTTTTTAAATGTGAAATTTATTGTCAAATTGGTTTCCATGCAACACCCAGTGCTCATCCCCAACAGGTGCCCTCCTCAATGTCCATCACCCACTTTCCCCTCCCTCCCACCACTAACAACCCTCAGTTTATTCTCAGTATTTAAGAGTCTCTTATGGTTTGCCTCCCTCCCTCTCTGTAACTTTTTTTCCCCCTTCCCCTCCCCCATGGTCTTCTGTTAAGTTTCTCAGGACCCACATAAGAGTGAAAACATACGGTATCTGTCTTTCTCTGTATGACTTATTTCACTTAGCCTAACACTCTCCAGTTCCATCCACATTGCTACAAAAGGCCATATTTCATTCTTGCTCATTGCCATTTACTTCATGATTAAACACATATACATGCACATGCACGCACAGACACACACCTCTACTTAAAATACTTCAATGGCTTCCTATTGCCAAAATAACGTCCGTGAGATTATAAAATTCCTGAATACTTAACAATTGGCTCTTGCAAGCCAGTATGAACCACCAGCTCCTGCAGACAACTGTCTTCCTGGCCACATCTTGCTACACACATCACTCTAACCCCACAGCTTTTTCTACCTGTTCATTGAGTCATACTCTCCCTCTGCCCCCACCCAAACCAAATCTTTCCATGGAGCCACAGGCCAAGTTCTCTGTTACAACCTTCTACAGCTCTGTTATCCTCTTCTTCAGAACCTTATTTCAGGTTATGTATTTGTTCCTCCATGTAATCAATGTGACATTTAACACTATAAGCAAGTGACATCTGCAGGAGGTGTGATCAGAGTAGCAATAGACTTCCTTTTATATGTAGTTTCTATGTGCTCTTTTATGCAGGAAATCTCAGGACTTAGCAAGGAGAACTTCAGTGCCTGAGCAAATCTGCTCAGTTCTTACAACCACAAATACAGCGGAATCTATTTTCTCCTGGCTTCTTAGATTATTGAAGCAGGATGAAATCACTCCAAATGCCAGTGATCAGAAGTCTGATCACTAGATACTCTATGCACATGCTTCATAAGCTATATCTGCAAGGTTGAAGTGGGGAAAAATAATCCTGCAGGAAAGACTGAGAAGCAGGCACCTCATGACCACCTTACCAAAGCACCAGAGCATGGCCTCCTTATAAGATTTCTTTTGAATAATTTCTATTGTGGAAAAGAAAATGTTTGCCAAAAAGGTCTTACTGTATAACTGTGTAAATTAAGTACTTAATGAAGTACAGAATAATAGGAAAACTCTGCTTCATGGAAGATCTTTTTCATGTAGATGTATCCCTAGCCTGCTTTCCCTTCTTCCTTCCCTGTTCCAGCTCCTAGTAAATATTTGAATTCCATTTCCAATTTTAATGCATCTCCAAAAATATGAATCCTTTCTGAGACTAGACCGTATGGGTCCCCATTAGTTTTTGGATTACACAGTGCTTGCCTAAGGTCACAAAGATAATCAATCATAGAGCCACAACTTGAACCAGGACTCCTAAGTCATAGTCCACTTTCATTCTGCTTCTTATCTGGTCTATTTCCAGTACCAGCAGGAATTTCATGCCACCCGAAGGAAAACCAAAGCTTTGCTACTCAAGCTCTTCTCCATGGGAAATTTCTTGTAGTTGTTAGATAAATTGTGTTTTCTGGAGAGTATTAGATTATACAATATAAAACCAATAAATCTGATGACTATCTATAGAAAGACGGTCTCACTTATTTTTAACCATCAAGCTTCTTAACTCAGACCATGTGTCCTCAATACTAAAACCAACTAGACTTCGAGATTCTGATCAGAAGCTTAGGATCTGGGTTAATGAGAGCCAGCAATGTGCTCCTAGACGTTTGCCTCTTTTTGTGGGCAATTAAAAGCATTCTACAGATCAGAGAGATTTGATTCATATCCCTTTGATGCCACTTCCTAGGTACATGAACTCAACCGAGTTATTTTCTATCTCTGAGGCTCAGAGATAATGTATCTTACATGGTTTATATGGCTGAAGGTGAGAATGTGCACCTTAACATGGCTTATTGGAATGATTAAATGGCACAAATTCCTGGCATGAAGTAAGTGCTCAAGAAATTATCACTATGTCTTACCATTCATTGACAGAGATTTCTATACCAATATTACTAGGGCAAAGCCTTATGTATATGTAAGGTCTGACATATTAGTTCAAAAAATAATTCTGCTCCTATCATATAACTAGACAGTTCATACTTTTTAGTGAAATAAAGATATACTGAGTTTGGAATATGTGGCAAACACAGCATTAAGCCTGACCAAAGGAAATGACAGGTATTCATTCAGTTCCTTTTTTTTTAAGTTTATTGTGTTTATTTTGAGAGAAAGTACAAGTGGGGGAAGGGCACAGAGAGGGGGAGAGAGAGAGAGAGAGAGAGAGAATCCCAAGCAGGCTCCGCATTTATAGTGCAGAGCCTGGTGTGGGGCTCGAACTCACAAACTGTGAGATCATTACCTGGGCTGAAATCGGACACTTAACTGACTGAACCACCCACGTGGCCCTTCAGTTCCTATTTTTAAGGAGCTGACAATTTCAGCTGACACATGATACCTTCTGTGTTCTTAAGGATCTCACCACACAGTTGGCAACTCGGTTCTCAGTTCTCTGAGCAATTACTCTGTGTGTGTGTGTGTGTGTGTGTGTGTGTGTTTCCAATTCCTTGAGAATCAATTCATCTCCATCTCCTCTTATTGTAGGTGTCTGAAGAAAGAAAGAACAGTTGGTTGCCACTCTTCACATAATAAGCCTTAATTCCCAGAGAGTTATTGAGTTATTCCTCTGTCTTCTCTTTTGAGATTAAATAATTCCAATCCCTTTAACCTTTTCTCACAGGTCCTACTTGCCAGGCTTCGGTTTAATCATTTTCTCTGCTCTCCCCTGGAATCTCTCCAAGTCTTCTACACTAAATACGTTGCTTTTGCCATTGGGTTTACTCTCTTAAGAAACGTATTCTTCCACATAAACCAAAACAAAAAGAAAGTATCCTCCCTAATAAAGAGAATAAATACAAAGATAGATTTCCTATGTAAGGAACCCATATAGGACACTCATATGCCTGAAACCAGTTACATTTGCTGTCACCACTATTAAGGAGAAAGGGACAAAACCAGAACAGTTTCCAAATAGTGCCAGCCATTGCACTTCACAATCATCTGAATTACTTTTAAGCGGGTAATACTATGAACCACACACTTGAGGCTTTAGTTACGCTGGAAGTTCTCAGAAGCATGCTAATAAAATCATTGTTAATGAGATCAAATGGGAATTTTTGATTCTGTAAAATACCTCTGGCCGCCAAGTCGACCATCAAGGTGGTTATTTATAGGCAGTGACTTTGTTCAGTCCTGGCAAAGTGCAAAGGATCTTTCTTTGCATTCTGTCCATCATGATAAATTAATATTTTCTGTGCTGAGAAAGCAGCACATTCTAAGGGGCTCTTAAGAAATGATGTAGAGAGGCTGATCAAATACACACTAATCATAGTATGACACCAACACATGCAGAAAGGAGCAGAGAGGAAAACCATACCTCTAGTAAAATATCTCTTCAAGACATGCACAGTGACTTGTCAGAAATCTTTTTTACAAAAATCCCTCCCTCCTTTTTTCTCTTATTATGCCATTGAGATGAACCTGCCCCCTGTGAGCCAACAGAATGCCTATGCTTACACACAAATACACACATTCACTCTTAAGAATCTACTGAGAACTTTCCAAATCCCTTCAAGAAACTGAAAAAAACCTCTTTACTAGATCATATTCTACTTGTTTCCAGGACTTCTTTGTTTTAGAACCACTATTTAGAAAAAAAAAAACTATTTTTCCTTCCCCATCTGGAAAAGTTACAAGCATACAATTGGGTGAGAAGAGTTGATTAGCAGTGGGAAGGTAGAGAGAGAAACCACTTCTTCCCCAGGAGGGGGGGGGGGGGGTGGCTTCAGGAAAACAGGTGGTAGCGGTCATCATGTTTGATTACTGAAGCTAGTTCAGCTCTGTCCAGATCCTGGCTGGCGTAGAACTAGCCAGGCTGAGAGAGGTCTGTCAACAACAGCCATGAGACAACCAGCTACATTCTGAAAAAGGCTCCAGGCCAAATTCTCTGCAGATTCCCTCTATTTTGGATCCAAAATAAATGAATGATTTCATGTGGAATTTTCCCAGGGGAGGTGTAGCCCCAAAGACAGTTCAGTCTATCAAACAATGAGTTAAATCCTAAAACAGTGATCCTTAAATCATCAGTGGTTAGGATGGCCAGCAGCTTATAACCACAGCATCATAACAAGAAGTACCGTTGTGGGTGATGGTTTGCTAACTGTTTAACTGTCACTGATGACCCATCATATCCTTCTTACTCTTGCTGGTCGGTTCTCTATGAGAACCATGCACAGGCACATGCCCCAGGTATTTGTCCAAGAGTGAAGGAAAGGCATAGGTACACGAAGGTCACTGGCTTATGTATGCACAACTGAAGTCTGGGAGCTCTAAAACAATGGATGATTAAAGCCATAGTGTATTAAATAGATTTGTGTTGAGAAATATACATTGCAACTTCATAGCTACCATTTTTATAAAAGATGTCAATTATGAAGTGGAACTACAAATCACCCCTGATTTTATTTATTTGGTGGTAAAGATAATCTCGTAAATTCTTATCAAGCAGTAAGAAAGTGAAAGTAGAACACTGATATTGATGTGTGTTACTTTGCAATGGTTATGGAAAGTGGCCAGTAATGCTGGGTCGATAAATCATGAGTAGACACAACTCCCTCTCTTTATCCAAATTTGTACTTTGGAAACTTACACCAAATTGTTTCAAAGAAACAGCAACTTGCACCACCCCACTACAATCCGTTGCATCTTGGGAAGCAATTTTTATTCCATTTGATTTTGAAAAATAGTATCACCAGTACTGAATACTGGCATTTGTACCTTGGGAAGAAAGGGAAACTAAGAGAAAGGAGAGAAAGATAAGTAAAAAATTAAGATTGGTCAATTTTAAAAACATCCATCTCTACTAAGCAGGTGACATTTTCAGTAAAGCTTTTCTGAATCTGGAAAGTAAAATAAAATTCCTGCTGACTTTCAAAAGCCAACCATTTGGGTCATTCTTAAAAAAAAAAAAAAAAAAAAAAAAAAAAGATAGCCAGCAGATTAAAGGAGCTCCATTTATAAAAATCAAATGAACCTCCAACAAAGCTTGTTTGGGGCATGAATAAATCATCTGGTCATGAATTATTTATTGTTATCAAGAAACAAACTGGAGATTCCAGGAACTGGACTTTGGGAAGGTACTAAAGCCAGGCAATGAACAAGTTCATTGTGGCCTACCCACCATGGAAGTGAGAGGGCAGGCCACAGGGTACCATCATCTGAAGCAGACCACTCTAGACACCCTCTAGAGTTTCAGGGGATGCTTCTGCAGCATTTACACCCCAGAGCAGAAAGCAACTAGAGTTTTATACGTAGAATCATACTTTAGAAAACTGCAGTACTCAGTAACAGACGGTAAGATTGTTTTGAGCACTGTATCTTTTTTTTTTTTTATACACATGGGGAATATGAGCTGTTTACAAGAGAGTAGAGGTTGAAAGTCTGCATTTAAAGGAGATGGCTAGAAAGTACCTCAGTAGTGAACTATGAAGAGTAGTCTGACCTACTCATTCATGGTTTTGGGGGTTGGCGTTTTGATGGGGGTTGGGGAGGGAAGAGAAAATGGGAGCCACTCAAATTTAATCAACTAATCAACATCTATGTGTGTTCCAGGTCCAAACTGCTTTGCAGGAACTACAATAATCCCGGCTGGCATTGAAGTGAAAGTGGATGAATGTAACATCTGTCACTGTCACAACGGGGACTGGTGGAAGCCTGCTCAGTGTTCAAAACGCGAATGCCAAGGCAAGCAGACTGTGTAGAACAAATTCCCAACCGATGAGGAGTTCTTAGGAGAGGATGCTATGGCTTCCACACTGCACATGTTTGAAACAAAACAAAACAAACAAACAAACTCCTGCCAGCTACAACAGGGTCACCAGCAAAACCTTTTAGGGTTGACAAAAGTGAATATTTTGCTAAGAGGAAATTTCTTTCTCTCTTGCTATATAAGATCTATATAGTATATAGCTATCGAAACCGCTTTTGTAATTATCCATGCTTGATGGTGACTTGATGACTGGATTTCTGAAATAAAAAGGAAGAAACAGCCTCGTACAGGCTCCCGTTCTGGTGACACCTCTAGCCAGCCAGCTTACTGTCCGCCGATTTACTTCATGTTTACTCTTCTGTACATCCCACATGGCATTTTTCTCTTGTAGTATTTCTTTTTCTATTTAGAGCCTAAGGGGCCATATTCAACTGCACAGTTTTGAGTTGTGTCACATAAGCTTTAGTAAAGGAATATCAGGGGTGAGGACGCTTCCTAACCAGGAAGACACAAAAGCATCCAATCAATCACCACCCCACCTTGGGTGAAACACGCAGTATAGGCTCAGAAGAGAGAGGTGGGTACAGACGGATGTACTGCTGGGGCGGGGCAGGGAACTGGTGCTTGGTGCCATGTGTGGGGGATCACAATTCTTACAAACCACACATTTCCGACACAAAACCTTGAAACTGCCAATCAAAAACTAATATGTGAAGAACACCATGAGCTTGGCTCAAGAATCCAAAGGGAGCCAGGAATTCAGAATTGCAGCATTAATCACCAGACATTCCCATGATGCTGAATCTCAGTTTGGTTTGTAACTTAACACACTCTAAGCCCACTTGGTCACATGGTCCTATAAATACCAGAACCAGGGTGAGTAGCCCCACTGTGAATCTGAATCCGACTGAACATGCCTGGCTTTTGAGTTCAGATTTGGCCGAAGGCCAGTAGTACCCACAGGAAGTTTTTTTTGCTTTTGTTTTTGTTTTTGTTTGGTTTGGGACTGTGTTTGCCATGTTTTAGTAATGACCACTCAGCCCTATGTCTAAAACACAGATTCAGGACACTCTTTCCACCTCAAGTGCTGATTTAAATTAAAGATTAGGGTAGAGTGAGTCTTGCACAATACAATTCCATTTGTTGAACATTTTTTAAAATGTATATATTAGATACTGAACAATTAAAGTGAACCTTTGAAGAGTCTCAAGGTTGCCCTGGTAATGCTGCTCGTATAGTAACAGAAAAATAAAATACACAGGGTATCTGATGCCACCTCGAGTCAAGCATAAATTTGGGGATTCTGAAACCACATGGCATAATTAGTTGCTTATTCTGCTCTCCTATCTTGAAAAACTTGGCGTGGATCTGGCAGGGTCCTTGAGGAAACTTTAAGGTTGTTTTCACTACCGATGTTCTTTCCTTTTCCACTTCCACACCAGCCTGGGCTTTGCCACAGTTCTCACAGAGTGCCACATTCTAAACAAGATTTCTCAACTTTAACTCTATTTATATAGTGGGCCAGATAATTTGTTGTTGTTGGGGGCTGTCCTGTGCATTTTATGGATGCTTAGCAACATCTTTGGCCTCTATCTACTAAATGCCAATAGCAAACACCCTCGTAACAACAGATTGTCTCCAGCATTGCCAAATGTCTGCAAAGAGTGGGGAAGGGACATTTCACCTGTTGAGAATCAGAGGTTAAGAATCATCAGTACAGAGTGGTTTCTGCCAGGGCAGCACACCAAGCAGACTCTGGCTGAGCCCGTGGATTTGGTGAGCCTCTAAGCCCTTTGGGACATACATGCACAACCAGCAGCCCCAAGGAATAGAGGTCAGTCTCCTCCAAATGGAGGGAGGCTTCTATTGCCATAGGTCCACCCTCAGGATATACTTCTTTAGTCTCATCAACTGGGTTTTCATTTCAAATGGTCAGCCTCTCCTCCCTGGAAGCATTTCCAGTCATCAAGAAAGAATGGTCATTTCCAAAATTAACGTTGATGAGTTGGACCTGACATTTCTCACGTACGCTGTGCTCATGTACGATGCAAACAGCCATGCCGGCCCCATCCGAGGAAGAACATCAAGCCGTGTTCCCTTAGAACACCAATTTGCAGCAAGGTTGGTACCTTTTGTTGCCACCATGGATACATCATATAGACAGTCATGAATCATTCATGAACAATTCTGCATGATTTATTCCTGCACTCCAAAGTAAAGGCATTCCACACTTCAGCTTGTGTCTAGACAGAGATGTATTATTGAGCTTTCTTTGCCCGGAGGTTGCCTGGTGCCAGCTTCAAAAATCCACACTCTTGGAAGGAAATAATAATAACAAATGACAGGAATAAGGTTTGAAACCCAGAAAATATCATTAATAGAGCCATGTAGCATAGTACCCTATCTATTATTAAGGAGTTACTATGTCCTTTTTAGAAAACAGAGTGTAACTGGGGAGCCAGGGTTCAGACAATTTGCATCAAAGTCTTGGCACAGTGATAGTTGCAGCAAGAACTTACTAGAATGGAGTGTAATATCCATCAAGAAGCTCTTTTCAGAGAGTTTGCAGAATGAAGGCTGTTCTGTGGTCTCTGTTACCAGCCAGAGAAAGGGGTTTCTTTTACTGTTGTTGTTGGATTTTCTTTTTCCTCTGAGTTTCACTACAAGCTGTTTCCTTTAAGACTTTGTAGCACTGACATTTTTCTCCCTGTAGGGAGAGATGAACCTATACTGTGACAGAATTTCTCATAAACCGATAAACATTTTACAACTTCCTTCTATCCAGGTCATTGAGAAATTCTTTCCAAACTCTGAACAACAGAGTTCTGGTCTCATCTGTTTGTTTGTTTATTTATTTACTTTTGAAGGCTTTGTTTGCAGCCCCACTGTCTCCTATTCCTCCTCCTTCTTTGGTTCTTGGCTTTAACTACAGCTTTGTTTAAATAAGGGATCAACATCCTGTTTGTCAGCTGATGCCTGTTAAAAACGATTCAGTTTCTAAAATCTTTGAAAAATGGTGTGCCTGAAAACTAGTGAGAAAAAAAAAAACAACTAAACACTAAACTGTAAAAAGGGGATTCTAGCAACAATATTTGATGTGTAAAAGACTATATTATTAAAAAATTATTTTGTTAAATATAAAGTGTGTTAACCAGCAAACATTGTTTGTGATATATTTTCCTTCCAAAATTCCCTCTCCCCACTACCCTCATCACTTAATGACTAAGTCTCAGTGACTTCTATCATCTGAAAGTACTTGTGTCATTAGACCCACATTCAATTCAAATTAGGTGTGAGCTTTAGCATTTGCTTGCCCACATTGTCATGCTTCCTAAGATAAGACAAGGTTGACTTGGGATCAAACAGGAAGCCCAAATAAACCAGCAGGGTGAGTGTAAAGTGATAGGAAAAATGTTTTCCTGACCCTGCATCCATACATAATACTAATGATAATCTATAATTATTGAGTGCTGCTCTGTTGGCCAGCCCTGGGCTGTGCACTGAACCCGCAGCATCCGTTCAGTCCGTCCACACAGTACGTCTGCCAGGGAGGAATTGTTACTACCTCTGCTTTGCTGATGAGGAAACCGGAGCACAAAGATGTTCAGCGATTGGCCCAAGGTCATAGGTTAGTAAGTGGCAACACAGAAATTTCGTATTGTAAATATACACAAATATACACAAAAATTGAGAAAATAGTACAGTATCAGGAACTTCCATTTACCCATTGCCCAAACTCAACACTTATCAAGACTTTGCATTATGCTTCATCTATTCTTTCCTTTCCTTGAATATTTTAAAGCAAATATCAAGCATCATATCATTCCAGCCCTACATCTTGTAGTAAACATCTCCTGAAAAAGGGATACTTTCTTACAAAACTGTGTTATATGACCAAAGCCTAACGAAATTAAGAATTCCTAAGTATCATCTAAACCCATCTTAAAAATGTCTTTGATTTTCTAAGATATGAGGGATAGGGGATATTTGCATGATCCAAATTGCCCATAACCTTGCATTTAGTTGTTATGCCTTCTGAGTTCAAAATGGGGCTTTTAGCCCTGCCAACTAACAGCTATGAACTCTGACAGAAACGTGAGTTTGTTGTTATTAGAGGGTTTTTTCTGGGAAAATTACTCTTTTAAAGCTCCATGTTAAACTCCCTCCTAGACGCTGAGCAGGGCTAGCGGTGGGCAAGAGACTTTCTACCAACTGACCTCCAAGGGGCAACAAAGAGCCTCAGGGCTAGAAATGGCACCCCGAGTGCACTGCCTCTTCTATGTGTGTGAGCTTTCTTTGGGGAGTAAGAGCAAACTATTATTTTTCTTCTCCTGGAAACAATCAAGGTGCCTAACAAAGAGTAAAACTGAACAATATTTTATAAATTGCCATCATCTTTTGCATTGTTGGAGGAAGAAAAAAGCCAGCCATTAAGAAATGTCAGCATGGAGTCCCCACACACATGTATATGCACCCCGACTCCACCAAACTTTTCTTAAAACAAGATTAGACTACCTGGCTTTTCAATTTCCCATGCGTCCAATTCTCCGCTCCCTGTGTCCCTTGCAAAGTGTTGTTTACAGTTCATTTCCGATTCAGGTTTCATGGGAGGGCGCTTCAAAGTGCTATGAACTGCAGTTGGAGTCCTGGGTTTGTTGTTATTTGACGGCTTACCACGTTGAGACTATTACTCTTTTAAAGAAAAGTACCTTCATGACTTTGAAAGACAAATGCTCTGAGCCAGCAACCTCACCTACACCTTCTTACCACATTTGTAAGGGATTTCTACCATGAGCTGGAGTGACAGTCTTATCTGTGAACCTCAAACTGTACTGTCTGGTGTGAATACCTGATTCTTCCTGACCAAACATGTACATCCAAAAGGCACATTGTTCTTTTAATGAACAGATATAGCTAGTACCATCATGCCTTTCACAGTCAGAGTTAAAGGAGCTGAATTAAAGGAATTTCTTTTAAATACTCAAAATTTGTTTTACATTTAAAATATTGTCCGTTGTGGTAATGATTGGATTTTTTTATTTTTTACTTTTGAAAATCTTGAACTCATAGTTTTTTTAAGCCCAAACTCCAACTTAATTAACGTCCATACTTGCATTACAACCTGGCTTTGAGTAGAAGCACTTTTAAAAAGCTATACTTTGAGAATTGAGTTTTAAAACTTTCCAAATGAATAGTTATGTGGGGTGGGTTAGGTTTAGGGAAGGATGCAGATAGAAAGATTAGCTACCATTTCTAGAGCCCCTTCTGTGTGTCAGACACTTGTATTGGCTACTTTACATAAAATAATGATTTACATTCATTAATTCAATCATCATCATAACCACTATGAAATTATAAACTGGTATTCCCATTTTGCAGACCAGAACACTGAGATTCAAAGAAGTTTTATGATTTTTTCCAGTTCACTCAAAACCAGCTTTTAAATCAGGAGGTTTTAAGTATTGAACAGAATACTACCCATGAAACCACTTAGAATAGAGTCTGATACATAACACGAGCCTATTATGTTTTATCATTATTGGGACTTATGGTAATACAAGAGATTTCATGAATAAAGTACCCTGGATTTTAATCTTGTCATTTGAACACAAGTTGAGCAGGCATTTAGGGGGTGATATTGTAGCACAGAAAAAAATGAATAGTCTATTTGGAATGACAAGCAGTCAGGTATAATGTGACTGTGAGGTTGGACATAGATGGATACAGTGAGAGATGTGTCCAGGAAGGAAACCCAAAGGTTAGACCCTAGAAGATCAGAAAACTGGATGTAGTTTTTATTGATACCTTGGATTTATTTACATCAAAAAGGAAGATGAGATAGCCACATTTGTGTCTTGGAGTAACAGTTCTTACAGCAGCGTGAAGGATGGATTAGGGCCTGGAGAGAAAGGGGCAGGGGCACTAATGAGAGGCAATTACAAGAGTCCAGGAAAGAATAATGAGGACCTGATCCTGTAGTGGCGAAAGTCGAGCAGATCAGCTAGGACAAAAGGACTTCATGGAGGGACCCGTAGGGATTCAAGAATTAAAATAGTCCATGTTTCTAGTTCAGGCAAGTAGAAGGATATTGATGTCAAATAACAACTACCAAAAATATGGAACCCACGCTTGTCTTGAGAGTGTCAGCACACAATCTCAATGTTAGAACTTCAGCATGAGAAGTTATTGGTACTATTAGGTATTTAGGATCAACCTCAGGTATGCTTCTCCAGGATAGCCCACTCCATCTTATTTGCCGGTGCTGTTTTCAACTTGGATTGAATAACTGCCATTGGAAGAGCCAAAATTCTCCATTGGTTATACATTTTGTTATAGTATTCTTGAAATGGAAGTGAAAGGTTAGAATGGCAAGAATCACAGAATTACTCTCTAGTTTGTGGCAAATATTAATCTTACCATAGTTAAGCAGTTTGTGTATTGTGATACAAGTTGCTTAGAAATTTCTAACACCTCTCTCCACACATGCCCCTTCAGAATATAAAAATATCAGTTGCATTTTCATATTGACGCTCATCAGCATTTGGGAAATTCACAAGGGATTATTTTAGCTATCCAACATGGTCTTCTCTGTTTGTTTGTCCTTACCCACCCACCCTAACCCCCCCCACCCCCGCCAGAATGTATAGAATTAAATGACAAGTTAGGTCCTGGGAAAGCCTTTTGATTTGAGATTTCCAAAGATGTCCACCCTGCTCCCATTACATTTTTCTTTGCCTTTGTTTGTTTTTTGGTTTCATGCCCTTTTTAATTAATCACAACATTGGGTCAGCCAGACCCATTAACTGCATTTCTCATTTAGACCTTTCAGAGAGGCAGTTGCAGATGCAATTTAATTTGTTGACCCATGATCGATAGCAATTAATAGCATCTCTTTAATCTTGTTGAAAGGTTGGTCTCTGGCTTCCAGGAGCTACCATCTCAAGGGAAAGGTATCCACACACACAGATTATTTAGCTCCTAGGTGATAGTTGCCCTCAACTGCCTACTTTTCTTGTGACTTAGGAGCCATTACAGAAGTCACCATTCTCTAGGGCATTTTCAATTATCATAAGAAAGTTCATCCAGACTCTAAGGTTACTCCGCTGCAAGTTCATCATGCAAATGTTATGGACCAGAAGCTCTGACAAAAATACTATACAGCACTTTTTAAATTCAGAATACATTTGACTTTTTAAAGTACATTATGTTAATAAAGCATGTTTATCAAGTTTCCTGGGACTTCTCCATGTTGTCTTGTGGCTAACACAATCACTGGATTCACTTCTTTAATCAGTTATATTAATTAAAGAGTTTGTTCATCTATTCAATAAGCAATGTTTCAACTGGGAAACTAGACACTGGTTAAAACTAGATAAGGCTTTTTTCCCCCCTGCATTCAAGGAGCTTACGGTCTGATGAGACAAACAGCAAGACAATTCCATAATAACAGAGAGGAAAATGTTGTGCTCTAGGTGTGAATAGGTACACTGGGAATATTTACAAAAGGCAGTGCATCATCACGGGCCTGTCGAAAGCCTTCCTGGGAGACGTAACTTGTAATATGAGTTTTAAAAGAGGAATAGACTAGAAGAATGAGGGAAAGAGCCAATACTCTCTTGCAGCATATAGGGTGAAGTTTCTACTGATACAGCTCCAACCATGTGACTGCCCTGCTTTGCTAATAATGAAATCCATCCAAATCAGTAAATATGTACCTGGCACCAAATCAAGGGCTTTGAGAAAATAAAGAAAGCCACAATGGGCCACCTCCGTATTGTGAAGGAATGACTTATTTGTCTTGGTGCCATTAGCCTTCCTTCTCTGTAGTCAATTTGCTGACCCGTGGAACTCCCTCTTTTCTACCCAATTTTGCTTGCCCACTGTACTGTGTTTTATCAAAAGTTGTCCTTCCATCTAAGTGGAAATTTGGGCAGTTTCATCCTTCAATGGTATTTGCATTTGTAACCTCATTTATTGACTTTTCTTACTTGGTGCCAGGCTCTAGTATGGAATGGAAGGCTGTGGCCCTAGGTAAAGCATCAGGAAACAAGCAAGAGACATATTTTTGAGCAAGGTCCCTTTCCAAATATTTGGAAATGACAATATGAGGACAGACACGTGCCCTGTAATCTATAAGAGTAGACTTGAAACCAATGGTCAGAAAAGTTTCCTGTGTTACAACTTTATAAACAGATAATAAAAAGATGTTAGGCAACATCTTACAGATAAGACTTGAGGTTATTGGATATAATAAATATAAGACATACAATTTGTAAATTGCAGCTATAAAATGTCTAAGGTGCATATGTGTGTATACTTGTATCTATGTGTAAATAGTAACGGGTCTATATATCCATAGAAATGTAAACAGCTATAGGCATTATGGTGGACTGATGGCTGTGTCATTAAGATCACATATGCGCTACATCTCCACAGAGCTAGTACATTCTTATCCCACTTTAGCACCTAACAATTGCAGGCTTGTTTAGCCTACAGTAATTCTTATCCCACCTTTGCCTTACTGTGAAGCATTTCATTAGTTCTGCTTATTCATAGATTTAATTTTCCATCCCTAATCATTTGTGGCTCATGTGATCCATCGATTTCAGAGAGAAGCTGAACATGAGCAAGGAAGAGTTGCCGAGCAGAATGAAAATAAGCTGTTGTGGAGCCTAAAAATCATTGCAGTGACAATGAGATCTATATGTAAGAAAGAAAACAGTATTTCTTATTAAATGTGCAAAATATTAAACATGAGCATACGGTTGGGGTTTTGTTTGCTTTTATTTGGGTTTTTCTTTTTTTGCAACTAGATCATCATTTCTACTTAAGAGGCCTTCTCTTTCATTTACCTGCTCTGTTTACCATCTAATGTGGCCCTGCAGGGCCCCACTCCTATAAGATGAATAGAAAAGGATTTCCCTGGGCATCCAGATATGCCTGCGGATACTTGCATGCAGCTGAAGAAAAATGTGTTTCAAGCCACTTCACTTGTTTTCATGAGACACAGTCCTATCCTGCAACTGGGGCTTCTGCTACCTTCAGTCCTCCAGAGGACCCCGAAATGTTCTAGGAGTTTCTCACCACTCAATTGCCTGTTTCTCAGCTTGACAAGTACTCTGCTCTCAGGAATGTTAACTTGAATTGCTTGAGTTTGCTTTAGATACCCACTTGTACCTTCCAACTCATGAGTTATTGAACAGCCTTATAAGGCATCTTTTGGACATAAATAGTAGTAAGAGGGGCCCAGCACCACTCATGAATGAGAGCAGAGATAACCAGTGTTCCATTCCCCACCCTCTTTCTTCCAGCAGAGTGCTTTTCATCAACAAACAGTCCACCGGCTACCAAGACTCCAGAGTCGGCATCCTACAACAGCTTCATTAAACTATAGGACTGGGTCTTTTCTTAACAACCTTCAGCTACCCTCTAATAAGCAGGGAGGGCAGGGTCACAGCAGCAAAGCTGTGACATGATGCATCTGAAAAGCATAAAGTAACTTAAGAAATAGGAAAGAGACACAGAATTATGATATTTCACAACACCAATGTAGCATGCAATGATACACTTCCCTTCTTTGCGCTTGCTGAAGTAAAACCAGAACATACATCTGTAATCACATATTCTAGCCCATTGATTTGCTCTCACAGAAAATGGAAGGCTAGTCATCAAACTCACATGCGTATTGAAATGATGTCAACTCAGGAAAATATTCTTTGTTTACCATAAAATCTACATTTCAGTGCATATAAATCCACTGTATGTAGACCAAGTGTAACACTATACAGTTTTCTTTAGCTGTCTCCTGGAGAAATAAAAGGACATATTGGAAATGCACCATGCATGCAATGAAATACAACTTAGAACTGTGTTGTCTAACCCATTGCTCTGGCACACAATGAGATACATATTTTTAAAACTGTTTGGTTAGTTTGAGCAATTACATACTTAGCATAATCAGACCTGAGGTTGAACTAAATATTCTGGTCCAAAGTAATTTTCTTGGGATACCTGATGTATGCCTACTGAGCTGAATCAAAGAAACCAGATCGTTGTAAAGGCCTACTTCTTAATGGCTCTGTAGATATTGCCAGAGTCATGTTTGCAAGAGCAAAATGCTTTCTTCCTTCATTCATTTTAAGTGAAAAAAACTTGTATTGACTTATATATAAATAAAAGCACACATATTATAAGAACACTTATAATATGGGATGTATAGGGTATATCACTAGTACCCCAGAGGCCCTCATGTGACCCTTTCTAGTCTGTACCCCTTCCTCACCATCAAGGATAACACCACCAGGAATGGATGTATTCCAAAACAGCAAAATTAACTTTTGCCTGTTTTACAACTGTGTATATAGAATCAAAACTATCTTTTGAACCTAGCATCTTCAACATTTTATTTGTGGGATTCATCCATATTGTGGCATCCCTTTATGACAAAAATGTTGAATTTACTGATAAAACTACACTCCTAGGAGAAATTTATTTCCTAGGAGAAGTGTAATTATTCATATTAAAAATCTAAAATCTCATCTAAAGATCAGATATGATGAAGAAATGGAAAATCTATATAAACTTGTCATTTTTTCTTCTTATAGGGATCTCTTAACATACATTAATCTAGGAATTTATGGGCCCCCTGCATTGAGAACGGCTTCTAGGCAGAGGTAAATGTTAAAGAGCTACAGCAGTGACACCAAGTTTCTATTTTTGAAGGAGAGGACTTGTCCTTTACTGTAGTATCTCATCACTTCTAGCTGAATTTGTCATTTATCACCTTCTGCCTTCACTCTTCAGTAAAGTCTTATACTAGCCTAGAAAGAGAAGCAAGACTCTCTGACAGGTGAGCTCAGAAAGGTCAGATTTGAAATGGATAAGGAAAAGCCATTATGATATCCAGGATGGGGGTGGGTGTCACTGGAGAGCAGGCGTATTAACACATTTCCTGAGGAGGAAAGTTCATCCTAGCAGGAGTCGTATGCTCTATAACCTTAACCTGGAAAACCTGTAATAATACACCATTCTCCAGTCCTTCCTTTAGCTAGCTCTTTTCCACCCCTCAGTTCTCAGCCTAAATACCATTTTTAAGGAACACTAACTTCACACCCTGATTGAGTTAGTTTCGTCCAGACGTTCTCCCATAGACACCCGGGGCTTCTCTTTTTGGAAAATCCATCACTCTATAAAAAAATTATTCTTTGGTTGTCCCTTTTATCAGACTTTACGTTGGCAAGACACTTACCAGTTAGCCTGGTACATAGCAGATACTCATCTAATATTTCCTGAATCAGTGGATTAATAAAAAAATATATATTAGGAATCTTAAAGATACAGTATCATTTTTACCCCTGAACCTTTGCATTTGTCTCTTTATTTTTGTCTCTCTAAACAAAAAAATTTTGAGTGTCACTATAAATCCACTTCTTTCTAAATGCAAGCTGTTTTTCTCATTTCTGGGAATGTATGCACTATAGGTTTCTTAAATACAAGGCCCAATAAGTCAGAGCACCTGGCTGGCCCAGTTGGTTGAGTGTGGGACTCTTGATCTTGGAGTCATGAGTTTGAGCCCCATGTTGGGTGTAGAGATTACTTTAAATAAAATCTTTAAAAGAGAGAGAGAAAGAGAGATCCAGCAGTTCAACATTATGGCACCAAAACCTACCAAATAAATGGAAGTTCAGTAGAACAAACACGTTTACTTAGAAATAAGCATTTTACACCATCTCAGACAAATGAACCAATGTAAACGATCAAAGAGACATCTTTAAAAAGACTTGTAAGATGCATAGCCTTCTCACCACATCTAGCAGATCCATTTACCATGTGATATTTGGAAGAGAGAAGAGATAGCTAAAGTGTTGTGTTTTTATGTTTCTTATGTTAACTTCCTGTTTTGTCTTATTTTTTCTCCCAGAGAAATTAGAATCTTTGTCTTCTTCTCCACTTTCAAGATTCTTACACTATGAGGAAATTTACTGAAATGACCAAGAGAACATGTTAATACTCTCCTATTAATATTTTCATGTTAATAAAGTTTGGGCTGTCTTCAAAAGTAATGCAGATGGTCACATGATGGGTCCAGTCTTTGCAGTTATAGATTGCTGATAATTACTTAATGTGAGGGGCATTAACTATTAACAATTTACATAAAGGTATTTACATTTATAATGTTTAAAATGGATTTATAGTAGATGTTATTACACATAGTAGCAGCAATTCTATAATCCTGGCAGTACAATGGGTTTCCAGAAACTTTGAGCCAATATCTTAAAAAGCTAAGCTGAAACTTTGGTATATACCCTTTAGGACATAAAACAAACAAACAAAAAAAAAACCTCTTAAAACCTGTTTCAACCTATAAGTGACAAAGAGAGAGTCTTAATTGAGAGTTCTTCCTTCCAAGGTTTTTTTCAATAGTCTACTCAATTCTATAAAGCTCTGAACCAAAGGAAAGGATATTCTACGTAAAACTATTAAATGTATTAATTTAACTCAAAGATAATTTAAGAAACATTTTTAGGGGCGCCTGGGTGGCTCAGTCGGTTGGGTGTCCGACTTGGGCTCAGGTCATGATCTCACGGTCCGTGAGTTCAAGCCCCGCGTCAGGCTCTGTGCTGACTGCTCAGAGCCTGGAGCCTGTTTCAGATTCTGTGTCTCCCTCTCTCTCTGCCCCTCCCCTGTTCATGCTCTGACTCTCTCTGTCTCAAAAATAAATAAACGTTAAAAAAAATTAAAAAAAAAAAGAAACATTTTTAATCATTTACCAAATGGAAGGCATTGGGCTTCATGTTGAAGGCACTAGATGAAGACAAAATAGTCTTTTTCTCAAAAAACATTATAGCCTAGTGACTATAATAGTCACAAAACTGTCAATGAAATTTCAATATATAGAGGTTTGCAAAGGATGTGATGAAGTAAAAAAGGGGATTAATTATTTCAAATTGGATTTCAGAGATGGCTTTCTGGAGAAGGGATACTGTAGCTGAGTCTTAAAAGATGAACCAGAGCTGACTGAATGTGGAGATAAGAGCAGGCTGTTGCCTCCCGAGGAAACATCATGAATAAAGACATGAATGTAAAGCAAGGCGGCAAGTGTAGCGGATAAACCCATGGTACACTCAGGTTGAGAGGCAAAGGTAATAGGGCAAGGCAGGCCAAGTCAGGGACGATCTGTGAGTCCTGTTAAGAAGTTAATCTTCAGTTTGTAGATGTTAAGAAACTGCTAAGATATTCCAAAGAGGGGGGAGATACACAGTCCCATGTGCACATTAGAGACAGGATTCTGGTTCTGGCTACACCATGAAAATGCATTTGGGGAAAGTGATGCTATACTGGAAGCAGGATTAGGTGACAGCTGCTCTCAAAACAAGAGACAGTGAGAGTCTATACTAGATCCCAGTTTAAAGGGATAAAAGAGGTGGATCCACATGAGCTAAATTTAGGCAAAAAGCAATGAGGACTTAAAGGAATATGGAATCTGAGAGAAAGAAGTAGTATAGTTCAAGTGAGACCTGAAATATAAGGCTTCCTGGGTACAGGTTGGGTGTATGGAAATATGACAAGTTAAACTTTATACATGTTGAGTTGCGGGTGACCATGTAATTGCTAAGCAGGTTTTTTCCAGCAGTCCGATGGATATATGAGTTTGAAGTTCAAGGCCAAATTTAAGATAGGAATATAGGACGGAGAGCTCTAAGAATATAGAGGATAATTAAAATCCGGAAGCAGGTAAGACTGCACAAGAAAAGACTATGGGGATGGGAAAGTACCCATTACAACACAGAGAAACATGCCAAATGAAGACACATGGGGACAATGATCAGGAGCTCAGAACTCTGTATAGCCACACATTTTTTTCTGTATTCTATTCATGGTAAGGCGTTACTTATGTCTCCAAAGGTCAAAGTATGCGTTAAGTCTTGTCCACTTAGGGGCACTTGGCTGGCTCAGTCAGTAGTCCATGTGACTCTTGATCTCTAGGCTGTAAGTTTGAGCCCCATATTGAGAGTAGAGATTACTTAAAAATTAAAATCTTTAAAACAAAAAAACCTTGTCCACTATTTTGAAGAAGAAAAGCCAAGAGCTAATGATGGATTAATGTTGAGCAAACTTTAAGCGGCCTGAATGAAAATTGATTCTCTGTTATCCTGAAGAGATTCAACAGAATGCTTTAGTGTTACCTATCCATGTAGATAAATACATATAGTGCTGGAAAAAGGGCATGTGAGTAATCTATTCTCATACAAATAATTCTTACCTATACGTGCTGAAATGCTCATTTCTCAGTCCATTAGGTTCAATTTAATGCATATAGAACATGTCTAGGATCAATAGGACTTTGAAGGTTTCATTTTTAATTTTACTCAGATGAAAAATTCTGAGCACTGCTTGCTAGTTCTAGCACTTACACAGCATCAGCAACAGGCCCCGTAGGAAGCATGAAGCCAAGGTTAAAGCTCTTCTAAGTCAAGGTGCTATGATACCCAGAAAACCAATTTTCATTGTATTGCATGTCTTCTGGTATTTTATTGGCATGCCCAGAATCTGAGAGCAGAAAGGGTGCACTGGGACTAATTTCGGTTGCAAATGTATAACTCTTGACATTAAATTTTCCTTAACTTTCACAAAATTCAAGGTTACTGCTTTAGCTTATTAGTCTTTAGCTAATTTTGCATCATGTACAAAAAAACAAAAGTAGCAATGGTGTTTTCCTCAAAATACACAAGACAACAGTGTAATGGGAGATAGGGGTCCCAGTTTCTGCTGACTTAGCAAGTATGTGCTATAGAAAGAACAGCTCTAATCACCTTCCTCATGACTAAAGTAGTGGTTGTTTGTAGACAAATGTGATGCCCCTCCGGCCAAGTGGCATTCCCTTAAATTGTTTCTTTATTATTAATGAAAAGTTTGCATATCCCCAGCTGTATTAATATCCTCATTTGCAAAATGGCAGATGAGCAGTAGGATGAGGGTTGGGATAACGAAGGGTATGGTATATGAGCCTTCATCCTATCATAAGCTCAAATACAATCCAGAAAATATCTTTTGTGGCAAAAAGTCTCCTATACCATTCTACTACCTTGTGTGCCTTAAACCCACTCTTTGCTGACACATCATCCCTAGTGATCCCTACATTAGTCTGACCCACCGTAACTTGCTGAAAGATACTTCATCTTAATTTTGTATCTGTATAGTACTTTGTAGTTTTCAATGTATTTTGATTTTATATCCTTAGAAATCACTGTGAGGACAGAGCAGCTGTCACTCCTGCATACTGGAGAAGCAGAAGCACCAAGAGGTTAAATGGTTTGCACTGAATTATAGAATTAATAAGTGATGAAACTGGTCTAGAAGCCAAGTCTTCAGACTTCTGGGCAAGTTTTATCTTCACCCTATCCCAAGCATCTAGTAAAAATAAATGAAATAAAATCACTGAGGTCTGACTCAGGCAAGGAATAGTGCCTAATGCCATGGAATTAAAGGATTTTTCCTACTGTTTCTTAAGTGGCTGGAGCATATAACAGCACAATTGAAAAATAAACCTTGTCTTTTACATTCCTACTCCTTTTCCCAGAGCTCCATATCTCTCATCTTATCACCTTCCAAGTCTGGATTTAGGTCCTCAGAATGCCTCAGAATCCTGACAAGAGTCATTCCTAGCTCTTTCTTGTCAGCAAATTCCCCTATTCCCTCACAAGATACAAATGTGGCCTCCTCTCTGAAGATATTTCTGATTTCCCCTGGAATCACTGATTGTTCCCTCCTCGAAGCTACCAGAGGATAAATTTGTTCATACAAATGTCACTCATTACATTACTGTCACTCATTATGTCTTAATATTTCATTCCATCCATTTTTCCACTGAACTGTGAATCCCCGAAAGACAAGTACCTATATGTCATCTTTGTGTCATCCATAATATATCTAGAAGAGTCTCTGGCACATAAGAGCGTAAGAGATGTTCAAAAAGTGATGGGTCCAGGGATCTGAAAACTTTTAGCCTAAAGTGTTGGTGACTATGTGCTTATTCCCTTCACAGTAACAGATGAATATAAATGTTAATACATGCCTTCAGAGAGAGGCCAATACTTAGCACAAAGTAATTAATCTCTCACGATAAAATATTCCCTACTGATAGTAGGGGAAGAATTTAGGTACAGTGGAATCTTCCTATTGTTTCTCAAATCATATCACACATGCAACCTCTAAGACCAATTCAGATTATTTCCAATCAACAAATATTTAGAGTGGATATTTGACATTCTTTGGGAATACTTCCAGAATCTTCTACATATTCTTGAATTCACTATTTCAGAATATTTTGCAAAGGTTCTTAGTTTTCTCCAGAACCACATTATATTGAAAATTACCTGTTTCCTTTAGATGTCCAAGCTGTAAGTTTACCACTTTTTAAATTTTTATTAAATGTGTCACCTCTATTCTACATATAAAAAAAAATCAGTTGTGAAGAGTTGATAATGGTATGCAATACAGATCACTTGATAAAGAACAGAGAACCACAAAGTCACCATGAGATGCACATGCTGGGAGCAGCAAAATTTCACGGCCCTCTGGAGGTCACTTGGGAAAATTCAAAATCACAAATGTTAAATCTGCAAATGCCAGGGGTTTAATGGATAATAAGTACCTATTACATGTGAAACATTGTGGCAGTGCTGCAGAGATTTCAATATGCATAATTGCTCCTGTCCTAAACATTCTGCTAATTAATCCTGTACCTTTATCTCTGTTGTATTACCATTTAAGCTTACATTTTTACTTAATAGAACTTCCTAAAGAAATAGCCTAAAGGCTTCCAATCAAGATGGTGCCTTGAATTAATGCTCCAACCTTTTCCATCACACACACACACACACACACACACACACACACACACACACACACAGTACTGACAGAATACTTAAAAAAATATTTAAAACGTGGACTTCTTTTAAAAAAGATGTAAATACACACAAAGAGCTGGAAATAGAATAGAAACAGCAGTAAGTAGGGGCTACAGGCACTAGATCAACCAGCTTCCAGAATTGTCTAGAGTACATGTCTGAGCTCAGGCTGCTATAGACTGGGTGTCTTCAACAGGAATTTATTTCTCAGCCTGGGAAGTCTAAAATCAAGGTACTAACAAATTCATTTCTGGTGAAAGTCCACTTCCTGGTTTGCATAAGGCCACATTCTTGTCACTTGCTCACATGCCTTTTCTTCAGTGCATGGTCCTGGAGAGAGAAAGCTGTCACATCTCTTCCTCTTCTTATAAGGGCACTAAACCCATCATGAGGGCACTATCCTCATGACTACTTCTGGACTTAACTACCTCTCAAAGGCCCTGCTTCCATATACCATCACATTGGGTGTTAGGGCATGAACATATGAATTCAGGGGAAAGAGGAGCAAGGAGTCCACAATAGTGCATTCTTTTTTTTTTTTTTTTATGGAGAATTTAAAACTGAAAAAAGCAGTTGAGATTTTGATTCACAGTAGGATGTGGAGAAATAGCTGAGCCAGACTAAGTGCATTAAACAAGAGACCTGAAATAAGGTATCAGAAACATTAAAAGGAAGCTGAAAAGCTATGCAACTTCCCAGGACATTGGCTTATATGAAGCAATATACTTGGATGGGGGGGGGGGGGGTTGGGTGGAGCGGGTAGGGGAGACTATCAAGGAGCCAGAAACAGCCAAGCAGGTAGGACCCCAGCCAGGATGCCCAAAAGATCATAAATGAATCTCCACTATCATGGGACAAGAGTACAAAGGCAACAATATGAAACCTGGCTCTAGATAAGAAGTCTGTGTAGACCCCTCCTCAAAACCACAGACAGGGGGGGCCTGTGTGGCTCAGTTGGTAAGCATCCAACTTCAGCTCTGGTCATGATCTCAGGGCTGGTGAGTTCAGGGCCAACATTGGACTCTGTGCTGACAGCTCAGAGCCTGGAGCCTGCTTCAGATTCTGTGTCACCCTCTGTCTCTCTGCCCCTCCCCTGCTCACACTCTGGCTCTCTCAGGAAGGAAGGAAGGAAGGAAGGAAGGAAGGAAGGAAGGAAAGAAACCCAGAGACAGAAAAGAATGAGCACAGAGAATATGGAAAGGGATTGTTACTCAAGATGAAATTGCAAACTAAAATTTCAAGTATAGGATAAATAACAGAGCTAAGGGAATAAAATCCAATTTTAGGAACATCAAAACTGATTTTCATGTAGGCATGTTTTATAGCCTCAAAGAAATGAAGACAGAAATAATTTTCATAAAATAGGAAAAACAAATTATGAAACTAAAGCAGTCAGACATGAATCGAGAATGAATAGATAAGAAAAAAGAGCGATTAGAATTTTTAGAAATTAAAAATTAGCTAAAACTTAGCTAAAATAAAAATGTCAATATAGGTTATAAATGATTCACTAGATACAGACAAAGTGAGAAATAATCTGAAGGCAGGGATGAAGGTGTTCAATCAGAATGAAGCACAGGGAAATAAATATAATACAAAAGAAAAGCTAAGATATAATGACAGTGAAAATGATGATATTAAATTGTTTAACAAAAATGTATATAATAAAAACCAGAATCAAATATGAAACTTTCAAAGCAGCAGGAAAAAAGTTGAAAAATAAATATCAATCCATGTCACAACAATAAAAGTCAGAAAACAAGATGGGGAAAAGAAAAAACAGACAACATAGTAGTAGAAAATAAAAGAGAGGAATTAAGTTCAAATAAGCCAGCAATAGCAACAAATGTAAATGGATTAAAAGTACCTAATAAAAGACCATCAAACATGATACTTTTCATTTTAGCAATAATCTATTTTTGAAAGAAACACATAAAATGTAACACTGAAAACTTAAAGAGATTGAAAAAGATATACAAGATTGAAATTATATTTATAATAATATTAAGATGTTATTTACCACTTTAATTATGTTGACATTTGTACTGAAATTACAGTAACACTGGTGGGTAAACTGCTAAAACCAAAGCACTGACATTAAACTGTACGAGTTGGTGTTTTTGTTTTATTTCCATCCACTTACAGAAAAGAGCCCTCCAGAAAGCCAATGTTGCTTAAGGATGACCTCCATGAATTGGTGGCATTATTAATTTTATTAAATCTAAACCAAGATAATCTGTTTCTTTTTAGTATTCACTGTAACAAAATAAGAAGTACACATAAAGCACTTTCTGTTGCATATTGACATGCTCGGGCTATCTTGAGGAAACTGTTTCTTTGAATTGCAAAATGAATTGCCATTTTTCATGGAACACCATTTTTACTTGAAAGAATGACTAATAGAGAATTTATGGCTATCAACATTTGGTTTTGGTACTCATTTTTTCAAAAAATAACATAGTGAGTCTGTGACTTTAAGGAAAACTGACAATTAACAATATCCATTGCCGATTGATAAAATTTAAGTTTTCAGTGAAAATTAGAATTTTGGAAAACTTGTGATCATGACCATGAACTTGATAGTGTCCCTGCTATTTAAAGACTATTCTGATGATATTGGTAGTTATATTAATGAATGAAATTTTGGGGGGATGCTGTATAATGAAATTTGTCATTTGGAATATCTACATAACTCAGTGAACCAATATTTTCCAAATGATAATGCATAGTGATAAAACAAAAAACAAGCACAGCTCAAAGAATCTACTCAAAGTGCAAATGGATATTAGTATAACAGACTACAAATGGGTTATTGACAGGATTTCAGATTTTACCTTGCACCGTCAGTTTTGGTGTACTACCGAAGAAGAATGTCAACAATTATTTTCTACCATTCTTACTGCTCAACGTTCCATTAGATTTCCCAGTAAATATAAAAATAATAATTTTTAAAAGGACATATGGGGAGACCTGGATGGCTCAGTCCATTAAATGTCCAACTCTTAGTTTTGGCTGAGGTCATAATCTCACTGTTCCTGGGCTTGAGCCCCACATTGGGCTCCACGCTTGGGATCCTCTCTCTCTCTTTCTCTCTGCTCTCTCCCTCTACTCACACACACACTCTCTCTCTCAAAAGTAAATTTAAAAAAAAAAAAAAGGGACATATGAGGGGCACCTGGATGGCTCAGTCATTTAAGCATCCAACTTCAGCTCAGGTCACATCTCATGGTTTGTGGGTTTGAGGCCCAGGTTGGGCTCTGTGCTGACAGCTCGGAGGTTGGAGACTGATTTGCATTCTGTGTCTCCCTCTCTCTCCCCCATCCCTTGCTTGTGCTCTCTCTTTTACAAAAATAAATAAACATCAAAAAATTATTTAAAAAGGACAAATCATTTTTACAAAAAGACATAATTGTCATCAGTTGTAGATGATATAATTATCTATACTAGAAAATTCAAGAAAATATCAGAGAAACTGCAGAAACTAATAGAGTTTTACAACAGGATCAATATACAAAAATTAGGGATGCCTGGGTGGCTCAGTTGGTTGAGTGTCCGACTTCGGCTCAGGTCATGATCTCACGCTCCATGAGTTCAAGCTCTGCGTTGGGCTCTGTGCTGACAGCTCAGAGCCTGGAGCCCACTTCAGATTCTGTGTCTCCACCTCTCTCTGCCCCTCCCCTGCTCATGCTCTGTCTCTCTCCATCTCAAAAATAAAATTAAAAAAAACTGTTTTAATATATACAAAAATTAACTACATCCCTATCTACAGTTACACTCAAATAGAAAATATAATAGAAACAAAGATCTCATTCACAATAAAAAACTATAAGGTACCCAGGCATAACACTAACATATCTTGCATGCCATTAATCAAGGACTTAAAAAGAATTAAAAGACATCTACCATCTTCATAAAGGGAATGTTATAAGCAGAAAAATTCTCCTCTAAAGTATCCATGACTTCAATAAAATTATCATCAAAATCTAAACATTTTATAAAATTTAAACTGATTTGCAAACTCACATCAAAGAAAATGTCTAAAAATTCAAGGTACAATTTATAGTGACAGCAAAGAATGAAAGGTATTTAATAAGAGATATAACAACAAATCTATATGAGTATCACAAAGGAAATTTTTAAACTTTAAAAAATAAAGACAACTTAAATATATGAAGAAATGTGCTATTTGTAGGAAAAGGGAAACTCAGTATCACAAAGATGTCAATTTTCTCCATATTAACATACAAATTCAATGAAAATCCTGGTAGAATATTTATTCTATGAGACCTGATAAACTGACTCTAGAGTATGCTTATAGTATAACAGCAAATTCTTACTAGCCTTTTCTGTGAATTGGGCACTTTTCTAAAAATTTCACACACAATTCTTTAATACCCATAATAACCATATCTACAAGGTAGATACTACTTCATCCCTATTTTACTTGTGAGAAAGCTAAGGCACAAAGAGATTAAAATCTTGAATTCAAGTTCAGAAAAACAGAACAATGATTCCTCTCCAGGTTGTCTCCACTGTACTTTTAAGCACTATACCATACCACCAAGATTACCAAAATAACTGTGTGGGAGAACAAGATGGGGTTTGGGTAGATATCTTTATCACTATAGCCTGACACAGTTTGGTAATTATGCATAAATAAGTAAACAGACCAATGAAGCCAACTGAAGAACGTATAAACAGCCTACACATTTGATTTATGAGTGGGAGGACAATTTATATCAATGAGAAATGAATGACAAATCAAACAAATATTATCAAAGCAAGTGAAACAAAATCCCTACTTCATTCCATAAACAATTCCAAGAGAATTAAATGTTAAAATAGAAGCAAAAACCTTAAAATGTTTAAAATAAAATTCATGGAAGTATTTATAGACTTGGGGTAGGAAATCATTTTAAATACACTGAGGAAAAAAAAAAACAAACTAATAATGATAAGCTAGCCTACATTAAATTTAACTTCCACACCACAAAAATATACCATTAAAACAAGTGAAAAGCTAGGATGAGGTGGGAGAAGATACTCATTATTCATAACCAAATAATTAGTATCTGAAATATATAATGAACTCTTACAAATCAATAACAAGTAGACCAATAGCCCAAGAGAAAAATGATCAGAACCACAAGCAGGAATTTCATAGAATAAGAAACACAAATGATGAAAAAACATAGGGAAAGATGATCAATCTAACTGGTAATCAGAGAAATCTAAGTATGACCAGGGGTGTGTGGAAGGAAACCAGTTTGAATCGTCATGCTAGAGATGACTGTACCCATCTCTCCCCAGCTCCATATTGTCACATTAAGTGAGGTCATGTTATTAACTTGCAACTGGTCATGATGGCAATATTTACACTAGGCAAATGGACAAGTGCTGCCATTTAGAACTTTTTTTTTTCTATTGCCAGTTTACCAGCATACACAGACTTATTATTTTATACCTATGAGATTAACAGTATAAAATATAATAATACCAAATGTTATTAACAAGGATGTATAGTAATGGGAATCCTCATACCCTGCTAATAGGTTTGCAAAGTAATTTAACTATTTGAGAGAACAATTAGCTAGTATCTGTAAAGTTAAAGGGGTATTTATCCTATGACTCAGGAGTTCCATTCCTGGGAAAACAGAGAAAGTCTTACATGTATGTATAAGGCGACATGTGCAAGTATGTTCACAGCAGTATTGATTGCCATGGCCAGAAAAATCGTAAATATCTTCAATATCCATCAAGAGGGGAATGCATAAATCAACCATGATATAGTTATACAATGACCTACTACATAGCAGTGAAAATGAGTGACCTAGAAAAGCATATATCAACTTAGATAAATCTCACGAATACATTAAGTGCAAAAAGCAAGTTGCAGTAGACTACATAAAGTATAATACCTTCCACATATAATTTTTAAACATGGAAGCAATATTATATGCTCTTTATGGCTATATATGTATATCTATACATGTACATGTATAGTGTGTTTATATATATATGTATATTTGCAAACTATATCAAATTGATAAAAATTTAAAATATGACAATACCAAGGATATGGGGAAAAACTAATTCTCATACACGGTGACAGTATGATTTGATATCACCCACTTAAAGATCAAATTGACAATATTTATTAAAAATGGAGAAGTGCCTATCTAATCTATCAATTTGGTTTTTAGGAGTATTAATCCAAAGAAAGCTCTTACAAGCATACACACACACAAAAATGCTCAATGATTTCCATTGTAACATTACATTGTGCAGAATTATTTTTACTAGATAATATAGTAAAAATATTAAAATATGGATTGAATAGAAACCAAATTAATGGTTGCATTTACCTTGGAGGAGTTACAGAACGATCTATAAACAGAAATGTAAGAGAAATATCTTAATTGATTTATTTCTTGAGAAAATATTTGAAGGAAATGTAACAATATGTTAGCATTTGTTAAATTTGGATGGTAACTAAATGAGTGCTTTATAATTATTTTTTCTCCTTTTTAAGATAATATATAATCCCTTAGTTTCCTGAAGTTGTTTTATAGGAGAGGAAAACCCACTAAACTTGGAATCAAACACTCATATTATAATCCAAGCTCTTCCACTAGATAGCTGTGTGTTCACTGACATGACTCCTGAGTTTTAAACTGAAATGTAGTAACACCCTCACAGAGGATGGTTATATGCTACATCCTGAGCTACAGAGCCCTGGACAATGGCCAACTGTGCATATTAGTTTGCTAGGGCTAACACAGCAGGGTACCACTACCTATATGGCTTCAACAACAAATGCATTGTGTCACAGCTCCAGGGACTAGAAATCCAAGATCAAGGAGTCAACAGGATTGGTTCCTTCTAAGGACTATGAGGGAAAGATCTGGGCTAGATCTCTCTTCTTGGTTTGTGGATGGTTGTCTTGTCCCTACATATCTTCATAGTGTCTTCCCTCTGTGCACATCTGTTCCAATCTGCCCTTTCTTATAAGCATACCAGTCATGCTGGATTAGGACCCACCCTAATAACCTCACTTCAATTGATTACACATGTAGAGACTCTATCTCCAAATAAGGTCACACTGTGAGGTACTGAGCAGTAGGGCTTCATATGAATTTTAGGAGGACAAAATTCAACCCATAAAACCTACCATCTATAGTCAATACTAATGGTCATCAAAATAAGCTGGAGTAACCATACTTATATCAGACAAACTAGATTTTAAAATAAAGATCATAACAAGACATGAAGATGGGCATTATGTAACAATTAAGGGGTGTATCCACCAAGATCTAACAATTATAAATATCTATGCCCCCAATGTGGAGGAACCTAAATATATAAATCAACTAATCACAAAATAAACTCATTGATAATAATAGCATAGTAGTAAGGGACTTCAATACCCCACTTACAACAATGGACAGATCATCCAAGCAGAAAATCAATAAGGAAACAATGGCTCTGAACGACATATGGACTGGATGGACTTAACAGATATATTCAGAACATTTCATCCTAAATCAGCAGAATACACATTCTTCTCAAATATATATGGAACATTCTCTAGAATAGATCACCTACTAGGTCACAAATCAGACATCAACAAGTACAAAAAGATCAAGATCATACTGTGCATATTTTCAGACCACAACACTATGAAAATCTAATGAACCACAATAAAAAATTTGGAAAGATCATGAATACATGGAGATTAAAGAACATCCTACTAAAGAATGAATGATTTAACCAAAATTAAAAAGGAAATTAAAAATTACATGGAAGACAATGAAAATGAAAATGTGACAACTCAAAACCTCTGGGAAGTCCTAACAGGAAAGTATATAGCAATCCAGGTTTTCCCAAAGAGGGAAGAAAGATCTCAAATACGCAACCTGACCTTACACCTAAAAGAGCTGGAAAAAGAACAGCAAATGAAGCATAAAACCAGAAGAAGAAGGGAAATAATAAAGATTAGAGCAGAAATCAATGCTATTGAAACCAAAAAAAACCCCAGTAGAACAGATCAATGAAACCAGAAACTGGTTCTTTGAAAGAATTAACAAAAATTGATAAACCCCTAGCCAGACTGATCAAAAAGAAAAAGCAAAGGACCCAAATAAATAAAACCACAAATCAGAGAGGAGAGATCACAACCAACAGCACAGAAATACAAATAATAAGAGAATATTATAAACAATTATATGCCAACAAATTGGGCAATCTGGAAGAAATGGACAAATTCCTAGAAACATATAAACTACCAAAACCGAAACAGGAAGAAACAGAAAATTTGAACAGACCCATAACCAGTAAAGAAATGGAATCAGTAATCAAAAATCTCCCGACAAACAAGAGTCTAGGGCTGGATGGCTTTCCAGGGGAATTCTACCAAACAGCTAAAGAACAGTGAACACCTATTGTCTTAAAGCTGTTCCAGAAAATAGAAATGGAAGGAAAGCTTCCAAACTCATTCTACGAGGCCAGCATTACCTTGGTTCCAAAACCAGACCAAGACTCCACTAAAAAGGAGAACTACCAACCAATTTCCCTGATGAACATGGATGCAAAAATTCTCAACAAGATACTAGCCAACCAGATCAAACAATACATTTAAAAATATATATTCACCATGATCAAGTGGGATTTATTCCTGGGATGTGGGTCTGATTCAATATCCACCAATAAATCAATGTGATACATCACATAATAAAAGAAAGAGTAAGAACCACATCATCCTCTCAATGGATGCTGAAAAAGCATCGGACAAAATAGAGCATCTTTTCCTGATTAAAAAAAAAAAAAAAAACTCAAAAAAGTAGAGCTAGAAGGACCATACCTCAAGATCATAAAGGCCATATACAAAAGACCCACCGCTAATATAATCCTCAATGGGGAAAAACTGAGAGCTTTCCCCCTAAGGTCAAGGATGTCCACTCTCACCACTGTTAGTCAACACAGTGTTGGAAGTCCTAGCTTCAGCAATCAGAAAACACAAAGAAATAAAAGGCACCCAAATTGACAAGGAGAACTGATCCATGATGTTGTAGGATATAAAATCAATGCACAGGAGTTGGTTACATTTCTGTACATCAATAATGAAGCAGCACAAAGAGAAATCAAGGAATTGATTCCATTTACAATTGCACCAAAAACCATAAAATACCTAGAAATAACCCTAACCAAAGAGGTAAAAAAAAAATCTATACACTGAAAACTATAGAAAGCTTATGAAAGAAACTGAAGAAGCACAAAAAAATGGAAAAATATTCCATGCTCATGGATTAGGAGAAACATTGTTAAAATGTCGATATCTCCCAAAGCAATCTACACATTCAAATGCAATCCCTATCAAAATAACACCAGTATTCTTCACAGAGCTAGAACAAACGATCCTAAAATTTTAATGGAACCAGAAAAGGCCCTAAATAGCCAAAGCAATCCTGAAAAAGGAAACCAAAGCTGGAGACATCACAGTCCCAGATCTCAAGATGTATTACAAAGATGTAATCATCAAGATAGTATGGTACTGGCACAAAAATAGACACGTAGGTCAATGAAACAGGACAGAGAACCCAGAAATAGACCCACGAACGTATGGTCACCTAATCTTTGACAAAGCAGGAAAGAATATCCACTGGAAAAAAGACCATCTCTTCACCAAATGGTTCTGGGAAAACTGGACAGCAACGTGCAGAAGAATGAACCTGAACCACTTTCTTACACCACACCAAAATGGATGAAAGACCTAAATGTATCTTATGTACATTTTAATAGGTATTAAATAAAGCCATCAAAATCCTAAAGGAGAAAACAGGCAAAAACTTCTTTTGACGTCAGCTGCAGCAACATCTTACTTGACATTTCTCCAGAGACAAGGAAACAAAAGCAAAAATTAGGGACTCCTCAAGATAAAAAACTTCTGCACAGTGAAGGAAACAATCAACAAAACTCAAAGGCCACCGACAAAATGGGAGAAGATATTTGCAAATGTTGTATCATGTAAAGGGTTAGTATCCAAAATCTATAAAGAACTTATCAAACTCAGCATCCAAAAAACAATAATTCAGTGAAGAAATGGGTAAAAGACATGAATAGACACTTTTGCAAAGTAAACATCCAGATGGCTAACAGACACATGAAAAAATGCTCAATATCACTCATCATCAGAGAAATACAAATTAAAACCATAATGAGATACCCCCTCACACCTGTCAGAAGGCTAAAATTAACAACTCAGGAAATAACAGATGTTGGCAAGGATAAAGAGAAAGGGGAATCCTTTTGCACTACTGGTGGTAACGCCAACTAGTGCAACCCTCTGGAAAACAGTATGAAGGTTCCTCAAAAAATTAAAATAGAACTACCCTACAACCCAGAAATAGAAGTACTAAGTATTTATCCAAAGAATAAAAAAAATGCAGATTCAAAGGGGCACATGCACCCCAATGTTTATAGCAGCGCTATTGACAATAGCCAAAATATGGAAAGAACCCAAATGTCCATTGACTGATGAATGGATAAAGAAGATGTGGTATATATATTCAATGGAATATTACTCAGCAGTCAAAAAGAATGATATCTTGCTGTTTGCAACAGCATGGGTGGAACTAGAATGCATTAAGCAGAGCAAAATAAATTAGAGAAAGACAAATAATCATGATTTCACTCGTGGAATTTAAGAAACAAAACAGATGAACATAGGAGAAGGAAAGCAAAAATAATGTAAAAAGAGAGGGAGACAAACCATAAGAGACTCTTAAATACAGAGAACAAACTGAGGATGCTGGCAGGGTGTTGCGTGGAGGAAAGGGCTAAAGGGGTGAGGGACATTAAGGAGGACACTGGTTGAGATGACCTCTAGGTGTTATATATAAGGGATGAATTACTATATTCTATTCCTGAAAATAAATACATAAATAAATAAATAATACTTAAAAAATAACAATAAACATAGACTTTGATTTTAAAAAAGAAAAGAAAACCCCTTTTTTATTGAGCGAAAGAAACAGAGATTGCTCTAAAATGACTTATGCTAATAAACTCTTTAAATAATGCATCTTTTTCTATATATTCTTTTTTGAAGAAATAGATATTAGACCTTAAATGTTTTAAGAATGTAAAGCTCATCCCCAACTAAAAGTGACTTTAATTTATTGATATTAATTCACTGGTCAAATGTTACGAGGCAGGGCTGATGAGTGGTGGAATGAGATGTGTCATTTCAGCTCTTTCCTTTTCAGATGCACTAGGACACTGGTGTTGGTGAGCCCTGTGGCCAAAAAAAAAGCTGGACCTGCCAGCTTCTCACATGTCACTCCACAACCAGTGTGCTGCTGAGGGGGGGTGGGGGAGGGGCATGGAGGATAATGCTAGCAATGCCAAGATCCTACATTTGATTCCCATCAGAGCTAATTAGTTTCACTCATCCCTACATATAGCCAGCCACTTTGCTATTGTCTGCTGACCCACAGAACAACTGAGGTCAATCAAAAACAGAGCACTGGCTGTTCCAAAGGCCTTGACTTCTATTCTGAATCCCAGAATTTATAACTCAAGAGCAGGAAAGAGGCAATGAGAGGCTAACTTTATCCTAGTTCAAATGACACTTCTCATGTTATTTCAGACCTCCATGACCAGGTGATTAACATCGTGCAAAAAAAAAAAAAATCTTCACAGAATGGAACAGTCTATGCAAACGAATAATTGGGAACAGCAAATTGGGATAAAACAGCTTCAAGAGGCCATAGCCTGGGGTTAACAACACTCTTCTCATGTAATCACTTTTCTACCTAATTAAAAATATTATCATATTAAAATAATATTGCATACAAGTTTAAACTGAATAATCATTACCTACAAATATTTTATTCCCATTATCAACCATTTAACTTTTTTCCTCTGTAAAAGATTGTACATTCTACAAAATAAGCTATTATAAACTTTACCAAAAAAAAGTCTTTTATGTCTCTCTCTTGCTTCTTGTTTGTTTGGGTCAAATCTTGGTTGTAAATAAAGATAAAGGCCTTTACATTCAGACACAGAAGATAGTAATAACATTCCAAGTTTCTCATGAAAGCATTTCAAATTTCCAAATTTTTCCTCTTTAAAGTGAGAAATTCTTAGCTTCTTCCTGTTTCTGGTACTCTAAGCTTTAGAATTGATATGGATTATAAAGCAGAGAAATTAGCTAGGGACAAAATGCATTGAATTCTTCAATACACAGATATAATTGGGGGGACACTTTTGCATTTTCCCCCCTTGTTAATATCTTCAGAATGATGACCACAGAACAAATGTCTGAGAGTACTCTTTTGATTGTGAGTACTTAGAAACCCGCTCCAATCCAACAAAAATCCCCAACACGGATTTTTGACCTCTCATAATTTCAAAGTCTACTTTAGGCGCAACTGGATTTAGGTGCTCAAACTTCAGGCATCAGTTCCTTTTCATTTCTCAGGTCTATTTTCTTAAGATAGGCTTTCCTCAATGACACAAAGATCCAATAGGAACTCTCAAATCACATCCTACCGATTTAGCAACACCAGAAACAAAAGATAAAACTCTTTTCCAAAATTTCCAGCAGGCATCCCAAGTTTCATTACTGCATGCCTCACCCTGGAGCAACCAGTGTATCCAAGCAGATGCTGGGCTGTCATGTATATTCCTGGTCCATGCACCCACCTCCTGAACCTAGGAGCTGGATCAAACTCCACCCCAACCAAGTGGATAGAAATGGGTCAGGACTGGTGTCCCCAAAGGAAAACTGGAGTGCTGTCATCAGAAGGGCAAATGGCAGACAAAACCAATAGATAACAAATTAAGACTTCAACAGTGGGTATTTCAGGAAAAAAATACTATCAGTCACCAAGGTAGTGGAGTCAGAATGCATGGCAAGCTCAGTCTAAACTCATCATCACAACTGGAAAAAAAAATAATTAAAAATCCATTTTCTACTGCTGGAGGGTCAACACTGCGCTGTCGCATGGACACATAATTATGGTAAGTCATAGCTATCATTTGAAAGCTGCTCAGAAGGTATGAGAAAACAGCAAATATAGAGCGGCACTGAAAGGCTGTTTAACGCATCCTCCGTGACTGATTAAATCACACCTAAGCCTTCAATTTTTGAAGACCCACAGAAACAAGGTGCTATCATCATCATTCCATTATAATTAAATTATTAAGAAAAATGATATACGTTGCCTCTCTAGCCCTCTCTCTGCAAGGGTATGCCTCCATCTGTATATGTCACTAATTAATTTTTTGTAACAATTAGTTTCAATGCTCCTATGAGGGATGCTAATCTCTCACCAGGGTAAAATGAGGCACTCAGATAAAAGCCATGCTTCTGGGAGGCATGAATTTCCAGCCCTGATAATGACTTTTGGATCAAAAATGTTCTCTCGCCCCAAGGACTATTCACATGGAGTTCAAAAGGCTATGAAAGAGATGACCTCACTAGGTGGGCTCTTTCAGCTACCAATTAGGACAACTCTCCTATTTGAAATTTGGCCCCTTGGATCATCTGTTTAGTGGTAGAGTCAGCCACAAGAATCAGGCTTTTTTTTTGCTCCTGTTGTAATGCTCTATCATAATTAATGACAGTGTCATACTGTACTTAATGCAAATTAATTCTATGTTTGTCCAAATAACCCAATACAATTTGTTTAAGTTTCCTGTGCAGCCAGATTTTTGAATGCATTATCTGAAAGATGGAAAAGACATTCCTCCACAAGGGTTTGGGTTTTTTTTTGTTGTTGTTGTTTTTTTTTTTTTTTAAATCAGAAATTAAATAAATAAAGGGCTCACCATATGTGCAGGCTGGGACATTGCTTGCAGCATTTAGCAGGGTCAGATTATCAAGTTTCATTATTTGATACATTTTTCAGGCTTGCAACAGAGTCGCAAAGAATTGATGGGAGCAGCAAATTCATTTTAAAATGGGTTTATCGCTTCATCAGGTATTCATTTAAGCAGAATCCACAGCATAACTGGATCTCTTTGGCCCTATGTGACATGTTTTTCCAAATGGAATGATAATAAGTATAGAGATATAATATGTAGTTAAAGACTTCCCATCTCCATGAGGCACCCAGATATTCAAAGAAAGAAATTACTTTCATTCTCAAGCCACTGCTCACCAGAGGATCAATGGCCAGCTGTTTTTAGGGCCCTGCTAAAGAGAAATCTAGAGATGCTGCAATACTTTTGGTTTGAGGCTAATAGCTATGTTAGAAAGAAACCATTATAAGGGCTTTAGTTTCTAGTGAGAAAAAAAATTGTAAATTGAGCATTAAATAAAGTATTATAACACATTTTCTTAGAGTTACTAAACCAGATCAAATGGGAAAATGACATGAAATTAGTTGAGAAAATAAAATTACAACACCAAAAAAAAATGTTATTAAGAACCTTCAAGCTATTTTAGATTTCTAGAGCATCATAAATTATGTAGGCGATATGCACACCAATCCAAGGTCTACAAAATCTGACTTCTAGTCTCAGATAGAGATTGTTAATTTGCTGAGTTCTTGTAGAATGTCTCTACATTTAATGAACTCTATCACGACCTCCCTGCAAAATGCACCTCCACATATAAACTGTTGATTTTCCAAATACCTATTGACATTATATTTTGAAAATATAAAAAGCTGGTGGGGTAGTGGTATGAACAATTGTTTTACATAACAAAGGCTTCATGCTATCAGGAATATAATGGGCACAATAATGTGTAAAAGGTCACCTTTATTATTGATAATGCTATTTTGAAGATCTGCTTAGATCGCTACTTAAGTGTATTGGGAATCCTGCCCCAGAGTCTAGACACTGGTTGTCAACCTTGACTGCACATTAGGATCACCTGGAGAACTTATGAAATACATCATGACCAGGCCAATTACATTAAAAGATTCACTAAGGATTGGCCCCAGGCATCAGTAGTTTTAAAAACTACTCAGGTGCTTCCAGTATAGCCAAAGGACTAATGGTTTAGAGAAGTGGTTCTCAAGGTGGGTTGCCTGGAGCACCAGCCTCCATATCACAAGGGATTTTGTCAGAACTAAAAATCAGGTCCCAACCCAGAACTACTAAATCAGAAACACAGGGGGAAGTGGTGGTGGAGCAGATGGACCAGGTGATTCAGATGAATGCTAAACCACCGATCTAAAACTTGAAACAGCCCATCCAGAGAAAAGTGTGGGTCTGCAAAGCAGACACACTTACCTAGGACCATCACCTCTCACTGGTCCATAGCGTAAAGTGCAGAAAGCCAGGGGTGGATCCGGGCATTGAAGAGCTTGAAGTCAATACAATCCCAAGACCCTTTTTAACAAAAACAAAAATACAATATTAGGTACAAAGTAAATATTCATTTAGAATCAGAGAAATCACAAATTTTTAAAACTTCAATGCCAATGAATATTACATACTATAACATAATACTTTTATTAATTTATTTTCTGAGACTCCCCTCTAACATTCTTTTCCTACATATTTTTCCACTGAATATGCCTTCACTGACTTTTTATAACAAAATGTGTATAATAACAAAAATTCTTTAATATTTTCTATAGGGATAAAAATGATTCATTCTTTCCTTTAGTATGATGATTCTTTATTTTTATAAAAGGTCTTAGAAGCAGTCTTTGCAGATGAGGAAGGTAATGCTTTATTCACTTTATGCTAAATCTACCTTGTACAAACTTTTGATAAATTAACTTCCCCAATCAACCCACCACCTAGGTAACTCATTCTACTTCTGCAGGGAGGAGGAGACAGTACAGAGAGCTAGGAGTTTTTAGAAAAAATTCCTCCTGATGAAAACAAAATGAAGAGAATCTTTGTTCCCCTGAGAGAGAATGGCAGCTTTTGGGGTTATCTACACACGGACAAACGTGTGCAGTCAACTGAGGTCACATGACCAGATTCCTTTCTATTTTTCTAAAAAGTGTGATGCTTCAGCTTCTGAAATTGGGAAGTTCAAGAAGGGTCTAGTCTAATTTTATAGATATCTGGGGCACCTGGGTGGCTCAGTCAGTTGAGCATCCAACTTCAGCTCAGGTCATGATCTCACAGTCTGTGAGTTCAAGCCCCGCATCGGGCTCTGTGCTGACAGCTCGGAGCCTGGAGCCTGCTTCGGATTCTGTGTCTCCCTCTCTCTCTGCCCCTCCCCTGCTCATGCTCTGTCTCTCTCTGTCTCAAAAATAAAAACATTAACAGATTTTAATTTTAATAGATATCAAAGTGTATACTGATGGTGTGGAGTGCCAAAGCCTACTCCCTACCTTTGTGAGATTTGACTGTTCAAAAACAGAGTGTTGAAGATCCTAACCAGATATATACAGGGTGAGAATTATCATTTGGGCACAGTTCAAAATGGATTTTTAATTTGGTTTGCTCTCCATCAAAAAAGCAGAGCATAGGATGGAGGACAAAGATACAGACGCTGACACAAATAAATAAATAGCATGGCCTCCCTTGTCACTGCCTTAGGGTGCAGTGGAGGAACAGAATGAACCCACCACCACTTGAGAAGAGTTTGAACTGTGGGTCTGCTGCCTTTTATACACTGAGCCACTTAGACCCTCAGACACACATTCTTTAATAAAATCACTAATTCTTCCCCTTGGGGAACACTTGTCCAGGTTTCAATTCTAAAACTTCCTGCCAGGCTAGCACAAAGACAACCTCTTTATGGACCTACTTTATAGACTCAGGAGCTTTCCACTTTTGTCCACCCATGGGCAGAGGGTCTGGAGCATAACAAATGTCCAACAAATATTTGTAAGATGAATGAATACACAAGCTTAAAGTTCACAGGATGATAGTATAGGCTGGGATAGGTACATAACCTGAGAAAGTGTACTTGTTTCAGTGTTTTCTTTTAATTTGATAGTTTAATAAAAAGCTGCTTAAATGAACAGCTGTTTACAAGCAGACTTTTATCAGTGTTTGTCTGCTTTCAGGGTAAAAAAATAAATTAATTAAAAATAACACTATTTCGGTGGGGAACTCAAGAGTGGCTTAATGAAGTAGGTGGCATTTTGGATGGGTCTTGAAAGATGGAATTTGACAGATGACATGTTTCAGAAAGATATTCCAGATGGAGGGAGCCTCATTAGCAAAAGACACAAAAGTAAGAAACTGTGAGGCATGTTTGGAGAAAAGCAGTAATATAGTTTAACTGAAATGTAGGATGACTGAAGGGGCAAAAACTACACTGAAAGTTTGGGTCTGGAGTATCAATCTGAACAGTTGGGATTTCTTTCAGTAGGAATGTGGGCACCCCAGAGAGTTTTCAAGTTTTGATGAAAGTTAAAAGTGACATAGCAGAACTATTTTAAGAAGATGTATCTGCCATCAAAGATGTAGCAAGGACTAAAGAGAATGACTACGGATCCATGAGATCAGCTAGGATATTAGAGCAACAATCCAAGTGCGAAAGCACTAATCTTAACTAGGATTGTAGCTGTGGAAATAGAAAGGAAGAGATGAATGTGCAGAACAAAGTAGGGGAAGTTTCTGCTGAGTGTCTCAATTAGGAGAATTAGTGAGGAGGGGTAAATGGGACAATAGGATGTGGAGAAGGAGACAGCCAAGGAAGCTCTAAAGTTTAAAATTTGGAACTGTCATGGGGCGCCTGGGTGGCGCAGTCGGTTAAGCGTCCGACTTCAGCCAGGTCACGATCTCACGGTCCGTGAGTTCAAGCCCCGCGTCAGGCTCTGGGCTGATGGCTCAGAGCCTGGAGCCTGTTTCCGATTCTGTGTCTCCCTCTCTCTCTGTCCCTCCCCCGTTCATGCTCTGTCTCTCTCTGTCCCACAAATAAATAAAAAAACGTTGAAAAAAAAAAAAAATTTAAAATTTGGAACTGTCATAGTAAATTTGCTGGGAATATACTGTGTAATTTCCAAGTGTTGATACTGGAGACAGTCCAACAGACCACTGGATGAACAGTTCTGGACCTTTGGAAGTCACCTCCAGATCTAAATCTAAGCTCCACAAAGACAAGAACCGTGTCTTCTCACAGCTGTGTTACTCAGCACATAATCTCGTACTTACAAAGAAGAAAGAAATGTTTGCTAGATAACAGAATGAAGATTATATCTAGAATCAATGATAGATTATAAAAATGGAGATTATAGTACAGAATCAATGAAAAAGACAATGAATATGGAAATTAGGGAAATGGTTCAAACACAGAACTTTAAATAATAAATTATAACTTGCAAGAGGAAGAAGACCACCTGGGGCCAGCAACAGTACCAGACAGTGTTGAGATGTAGCAATGATAATTCCTGACACTAACATTGAACTCACATGTTTAGAGTTTACCAAAAGAGAGGAAAGCAATTGTACCTAGTATATCCATGGACCCTGGAGCAAAATTCACAGCATTAGAAGTTGATGCTGTTTTTTTAAACAGTTGTGATCAAAAAGGATGGGGAAGGTTGAGTGTCCCATTGGTACTCATTCTGAGTGATCACAGTTTCTGAGTAATCTGTTGGTGGGGAAGTTTGGGATATGTGAATATCTTGATGGCAGAATGACCTTTTTATAAGACCTGTAAGCCTCAGTTTAAACCCACCCCCCCTCTACAATGATTTCCCATACACTTAGGAAAAACCCAAATGCCCTAACATCATCCACATAATCCTACAATATCTGTTCCCTGCTGACCTCTCATTTTGTGCCTCCATTTCCTGTAGCCTACCATCTTCAGTCATCCCAAATAGTCTCTACTCCCTCCCATTTCTCTTCTGATTGGAACATAATCCTTCCAACCACCACTTCTTTCCTCCAATCATTTGCTTTATCTAGCTAGCATTTACTCACTCTTAAATCTCAGTTTAAAGATCACTTCTTTGGGGAAGACTTTCCCTCTCCTTAGTTTAGGTCTGATTCCCCTGTTATAAACTATTAGAGTCCCAAGTATCTTCACTTTACAGCCTTTATTATAGTTTATAATTAGACACTTTTTAGTCTTTTTAAAGTGTCATTTAAAGTATACTTTTAAAGCACCATTCTCTGCCGATCAATCATCATCTCCAAGGGAATAGTACTGGTTTGGGTTCAATTTTACCCCCCCAACATCTAGCATAGTGACTGGCATATGTAGTTTACAAAAATGTTAATAATAATGATGATAGCTAATGTTCTCAGACATATTAAACATTTACTAAATCCCAGATATTGTTCTAAGTATTTACATGAATTGAAGGCAGTGGAACATGATATAAAAAGCCCGGACTTGGAAACTGACAGCGTAGGTTCAAACCTCAACTTTACCATTTAGTAAATGTGTAGACTCTGGAATATTAATAAATTCTCTTCACCCTCACTTCCCCATCAATAAAACAGAGAAAATGTAGAGCTGCATGTAGAGAGATTGATTAACCTGACCAAGTTCTGAAAGCTACAGTCAGCAGGGCTGAGAATCAAACCCAAGCAATCTGAATCTGTTACGAATCACCAAATAAAAGAATAATTGTCTACAGTTTGCTATTGATCAATGTGGGAGTTAGGGTGCTGATGCCCCCGCACAGTCAAAAATTTGCATGTAATTTTTGACCCCCTAAAACTTAACTACTAATAGACTACTGCTGACCAGAAGCCTTATAGATAACATAAACAGTTGACTAATGTGTATTTTGTATGTTTTATATATGTATTTTATATATATATGATGTATATATAATACATATATAATGTACTGTATTCTTATGATAAAGTAAGCTAAAGAAAATACTAAAATCATAAGAGAAAATACATTTACAGTACTATATTCATTGGACTATATTCATTGGGGGGAAAAACCTTGTATAAGTGAAGAACCTACACGGTTCAAACCCATGTTGTTCAAGGGTCAACCATTACAATATAAATTCCATCTCTACAATTACTTTATAGATAGGCAGAGACATCCATTAGCACCTGCACCTGCCCCTCACATCCTACCTTGCTTCCCCCTTTTCTTCAAAGCAAGAAGTTGGCCATTAGGCCATGAGAAAATCCCATGAAGTAAAATCAGGCCAAGATTATTTTTTCCATAAATGCCAGAGTCAAAACTAGAAGAGTAAGACCAACAAGTAGATTGAACTGCTGACAGACACAGCTGCACTTGTGCCGTAAGTGGAATGTCACTTCACTAACCAATTTCAAATGTCACTCCTTTGCATGTACAGACCAATATGCTTTAATATTTATCACTTAATAAACACATGAAAGATTGCACAAAATCTGTGTCCAATGATCCTTGATGACAAAGCATTAGTGACCCAATCCTTTCCCAGATGTAATATTTTGCTCCAGTAGTGTAGTGCTGGATCTCATATGAAACAAATAAGGCATTCATGCATAAAATTAATACAGTAAGCTCTCTAGGCAGTGATAAATTTGGAAGCAGTCCCACAGAATCATTTCATCCCTCTTGAAGGCAGATTTCCTATAAAACCTTGAGTCACCTACATCTTGACTTGTAAGGCTCTTCTGAAAATTATGTCATCATCTCTCATGAAACCCAATAGGGCATATACAGTCAAGGTGGAAATAAAGGGGAAAATGAAGCTGTTGAGGAGATGCTTAGAAATATGACGACTTCATTTTATGTGGAAAGGCAATTGATCTCTAAGCATTGAGAGAGCTCTCAACTTGCCCTTTGCTATTAAGTTATCCTCACCACGCTGCTCCTTTCTGTTCACCTGGGCGTAAATGGGTCCCGAATTCTCTTGTTTTATGGAGGGGTAGCTGAAGGTGATTTTATGCCTTGACAACCTTTGATAAGCAGCAGCATCAAGAATATCATCAGGGAAAAGCAGGGTTGTTTTGTTTTGTTTTGGTGTTGCCAGCAATCAGTAGGAAGTACCTCTGCTTCTGAAAGCATCAATCTCATGAGGACATCCACAAACAAACCCTGTGTCCTCAGAAACATGTCTGAGTCACCCCAACAACGAACCTTACCACTGAGGTTTGTTAAAATAGTTGAAAGTAGATTGTGAAAGTTGAACGATGTTACACCAAAACATTCCCATTTATAAGTTTTAAAGAAGAGGAAAGGTAACCGTTGCTGCATAGATCCCATTAGATCTTGAGAAGAGGAAATGAAAAATTTTGATTTTAGTACCACGTTATTGTTTTGCTGTATGAGTCATATTATACTGGGTACCACCTGAGAAAAGTAAGGGATCCTGGTTGAAATGATATAATTGTATCATTGGTTGTTGGTTTTATTTGGCCAGACTCAAAACATCATCAGTTATGAACTTCAGATACCTACCATGGCATTTTTTATTCTCATTGAGACTCTGGTTGCAAAAGTGAGTTCTTAGAATGCGTGTGTCTCATGTTGCTACTGGACACGCATTAAATTATATATGCAAGTGTGTTTGATGGGTTCATTTTAACCTTGTTGGCATTTGCTTCGTCTTGCATCATTTGGAACAAGAAAATGAAAAACAAACATGGTTTTCTCAGGTTTTGTTTCCAAAAGGGGAACTGGCTAAACATTCCCTTTTTATCCCTTCCAGGTAGGGGTCCTGAATCACAATAGTTTACATATTAAATTGATAACACAAGTCTCTATGGAAATATGAAAGGCAAGCTAAAACACACCCTGAGGGAATTCTAAGGTGCTGAAATGTGATCTTGTTTTTGTATAACCAAAGCATTAATATTAATAGTGAGTTAGGTGTACTTGCTTAACAAGCAACTCTTCTCCCTAGGGTAATCTCACAGTACTGACAATCCCCCCCTGATTCTGATTGCTTCCTTACTTTGAAGTCCAGACACCAGGATGTGAGCCTTTTCTTGATTATTCTTCCTTTTCCTCACAGGTCAGAAGGAGCCCCACTCACCCTTCAATTCAAATGCATACTTTGCTCCATAGTTACACAGGGATTTCCCTTCCTGAACTGTTAAAGGCTCTTTATTCTCTATTTCTCCTATACTAATGTTATGCTACAATATATAATTTCCAATAGTAACAGTCCTACATCCCTGAATTATGGGAACTTAGGTTAATTATTAACTGAAAAATCACTAATATTTTAGTGTACATATAAAGTTCCCCCACAAAAGAACAAAAACTACACAACCCACCAGAAAAGAAACTGCATTTCACTCTGCCATGATCAAATTTCCACTATCATGGGCCTAACTTTGCACCTCTCCTTGTTTTAATGGTACAGGTCTTTGGAAATTTGGAGAAAATATACGAGTAAATATTGTAATCAGTGATAAATAACATGGGATGCATTGTTCACAATGATAGCTTCTTACTACTTGTGTTTATTTATCAAACATTCCAATGACAATTAAGATTACCCTGTTATGTGCACAGTAAATACATCATTCTAAAAAGCTACACATACACATTGGAGCTGACACAGCACATTCGGGGATTATGAGAGTTTCAGTTTCTTAGCCTCCGTTTTGGTTTCTTCAAGGAAGATCGGATCTCTGTGCAAAATGGAAATAAGGATTTTCTGTGGGGAAACAATGTTTTCTAGCTCATTCAAAAACTGTGAATGGGAATGCTTGCTAAAACATATGCAAGCTCACTTAAATCTACAGCATTATTTTCTCTCCCTAAAAATTGCATCTTAAGGGAGGTGTACATAAATAATTTTCAATATTGGAAAAATAACTTTTTATCTATTTAGAACTCTAATGCACTGGAATGTAAAACCTGAAATATTTTAAAGTTCATATTGTCTACCTCGATCATTTTATAAATAAGGAAGTGAAGCCGCAAGGAGAGGAGTGGTTTGCAAAAATAACGCAGTAAAGAAATGATGTATAATTGTAAAGGATTAGGATATCTAGAATATTACATTGGAAATATCTGTTAAAGGTAATATACTGAATGTTCATATTCATTTATCTTTACTAAAATATTAGTAAATGTTTTTATTCAATTTTTTTTACTGTTTATCTTTGAGAGAGAGGGAGAGACGGAGTGTGAGCAGGAGGAGGGGCAGAGAGAGAGAGGAAGACACAGAATCTGAAGCAGATTCCAGGCTCCAAGCTGTCAGCACAGAGCCCTAAGACACAGGGCTCAAACTCACAAACCTCAAGATCATGACCTGAGCTGAAGTCCGATGCTTAACTGACTGAGCCACACAGCCGCCCCTAGTAAATGTTTATGAACTCAAAACAGCAAAAAAATTAGAACAGAGGTAGCCTGTACTTGAGAGATTTCACAGGATTTCCAGAATGCAAAGCTGGATGAAGAAAGGATAATTAATAGAGCAGAGCAGAAGGAGCCATGTTCTCAGAGTTAACGTGTGGTGTGTAGCAGGAGGCACAGGAAGTCCCAGAGTGGTCAAAGTCCAGCAGACCCAGAGAAAAACCAGCCCAGCATTTAGTAGAAAGACAGATGGTTTTATAAGAAAGGATCCTGGAATAACAGGTGAATGTCAGGGGTACCTGGGTTGTGCAATTGGTTGAGCATCAGACTCCTGATTTCAGCTTAGGTCATGATCTCGCAGGTGGAGGCATCAAGTCCTGCATTAGACTCCAAGTTCGTAGAATGGAGCCTGCTTGGGATTCTCTTTCCCCCTTTCTCTCTGCCCTTTACTGGCTCACACACACTCTCTCTCGCTCTCAAAATAAACAAACACTTTTTTAAAAAGACTATTTTTAAAAGGGGGGGCGGATATCAATACAATAGAGATTTTGAGAAGGATGGATGGGAGTGTATATGACAAGTAAGTCCTATCACAAGATGACAATAAAGCTAATTTGAAGTGACAGGCAGGGGAAAAGTGCTGTACAAAAGAATATAATCGTAATTAGCAGTCAGCCCTATCCAAAAAGAAGATATTTTAGAATTGTTCAGATAATTCAATTTAACCAACATCTATTGAGCATTTATTACAGACAGAATTGTTGGAGTTATAAGTTGAGTAAGAAAAAGCCCTTGTCCTCTAAGACTTTAGGTCTGCTGAGAGAGACAACCATACATATCTGGTTATAGCATAAGACCTAGGAGCACACATTCTACAGGAATGGTGTGGGAACATACTGTCATAGCTCAAAAAGAGAAAGGCAATTCAGACTGTGGAATCCAGAAAGATTTTTTTTAATTAGACTTTAGTTTTAAAAGTAGGATTTGATCATTTAAAAATGATGGCAGGAAAGCCTTTTGTGAGGAGGTAATAGGAAGAGCTAAGCCATATATACAAGGAAAAAACACCCATATTTGGGAATAGAAACTAGATTGGTAGGCATGGGCCATGGAGAATGCATTTGCCAGAGCACGGAGAGCCTGGAATCCCAGAGAAAGAAATTTGGATTTGTTTAAAATGGTTAAGTGGCATTGAATCTGAATATATATGGTGGAGGAGAAAAGTAATCATTTTCTCACTTTACTTATTTATATATATAAATGAATATATATGGTGGAGGAGAAAAGTAATCATTTTCTCAGTTTACTTATTTATTTTGAGGGAGAGAAGTGAGGGGAGGGGAAGAGAGAGAGAGAGAGAGAGAGAGAGAGAAACCCAAACAGGTTGCACACTGTCAGTACAGAGCTGCACAAGAGGCTCAGTCTCATAACCATGAGATCATGACCTGAGCCAAAATTAAGAGTCGGATGCTTAACTGACTGAGCCACCCAGGTGCCCCAAGTAATCATATTTTAAAAATCAGCCTAATAAAGACAGGATTCACATCCAGTAAAATGCACCTGTTTTAAGGGAACAGTCTGACAAGTGTTGACAAATGTACATACTTGTGTAATCACCATCCTAATTAAGATACTGCACATTTCCATTACCCCAAAGATTCCCTCATGACTTTTCTCAGCCAGTCCCTCCATGCTCTACCCAGGCAACTACTGATCTGATTTCTATCACTGTAGAGAAGTTCTGTCGGTTCTGCACATTTACATAAATAGAATTATACAGTACATACTCTGGTTTCTGTCTAGCTTAATTCACTCAGCATAATGTTTCCTGAGTTTCATTTTGCCTTGCTGCTCCGTGCCCACATACCTCAAAAGGAAACTCTTCCATCAACAGAACTTGGGCATTCTCACAGATCCTGTTTCAGACTCTGTTCTACTTATCTATTATTGTATAATAAACCACCCCCAAAACTTAATAGCTTAAAAAAGCAATAAGCACTTATTCCTAGCCGTTTGGGTAGAACCTGATGGGAACAGCTCATCTATGCTCCACACAGCATCAGTGAGGCTGGAGTACTTACTTCCAAGGTGACTTACATCACAGGCCAGTTGTGCTGTCTTCTGGCTGAGAGCTTGCCCAGGCTGTCAGGCAGGAACCTTTGTTCCTCTCCTATGTGGCCTCTCCATAAGGTTTCCTCTCTGCATGGTGACTGGATTCCAAGAGCTAGTTTTTCCAAGAGACAGGAAGAAGTTACTTCTTGATCTCAGAAACTGGTGCATCACCACTTTCACTGTGTTCTATTAGTGAGGCAATAACCAGAATTTATCCAGAATCAAAAGGCAGAGACATGGACCCTCTCACCTCTCAACGAAGAAAGTACCAAGGAATTTGCAGACATTTTTAACCCAACATACCTTCCCATTCAAGTGAGAAGTCTTTTAATAAAAGATTTACTCAACAGCAAAGGAAATCTACACTTGCCATCTATACAAGTTAACCTAGTCTTGTCAGACATTTAATAAAAATAAATGCAGGAGAGAAGATGACCAAGATGAACAAACAGTAAGGGAAACAGAACTGATACAAATAATTGGAAATACCTTGTTTCCATTTTGAGTTTAATTCAATTCTAATTAATCTGTAATTATCCCCAAAGATAACAGAATATTACCTCCATAAAATAAGCACAGGTTGCTATTTACAAAAAAAAAAAAAAAAAAAAAGGGAATTTGAAAACAAGAATGGATTCCTGGAAATTACATAGACATATAATTACCAAAATATAAAATTCACTAGAGAGATTGAATCTAAGAATGGATATGGCTGAAGACCAAGTTAGACATCTGAAAGATAACACAAAAATAAATCACTTGGAATTTAAAGCTAGAAGACAAAACGATGAAGCAGAGGAAAATTAAAGCACACAGAAGCTAGATCCAGAAGGCACAACATCTGTCTCCTAGGCGTTCCATAAGGATAAAACAAAATTAATGCAAAGAGATGAGCAAAGCAAAGAAAAAATTTCCCTAAAAATTACACACATTTCAGATTGAAGAGTCATCTAATGTCAAGAAGAGTGAATGACAAAGGCTCCCACTTAGCCATTTTCAGGCGAAATTTCTCAAGTGTAAGATGAAAATCAAGCTCTGAAAGCCTGGGGTATAGGGAGGGCAAATTTGATAGTAAAGAGAATCCAGTGAATATCAACCCTAACAACATGGAACTCTGAAAGAGAAGAATTAATGTCTTCAAAAGTCTTAGGGAAAATTATTTAAACTTATAATTTTATGGCTACCTCTATAAAGCAAACGTGTGGACAAAAAATTACATTTTCAGACATGTGAGGCGTCAGAAAATTTTTGCTCCAAGACCCTTTCTGAAAACAATGCTGAAAGTTATATTCTTGCAGAAATGAAGAAGGAAATCCAAGAAAAAGAAATGGAGCCTAAGAAAGAGTAAACCCATCCCAGGAGTGTAAGTGGATATCCCAGGAGTATAGCAGTATGGCAGGTCAGATTATAATAACAAGTGAGAGGTCCCTAGAAAGAGTGATTCAATCATATTTCTTAAAGAATGCAGAAAATCTTAAAGGTTTCATTTTTAAAAAAAAAGCATTTAGAAACTCTAGGGAGAAAAAAAAAGACTATAAAAGGAAGCCATGGTCCAAATAGGAAGCCACCTATTGAGTAAAGTAAAAAAGAATCCATTTGATTTCAACATGGAGAAGATTCTCTTTCAAATAGCATGGAAACATTTAGTGACATAGCATTATATTTCCTTCTTTCTGGATCTAATCAGGAACTTCTTGGTTTAGTTCTACAACAAATAAAACTCACATAATAATAATATATTATTTAATGTTTGTTGTTTTAAATTTTATATTAACCTGGGACAAATGGATTCAAAATTGTAGAATGAATATTTTGCAAATATATTTATATCTCTTTCAAGTATATAGAAAAAATATATTTCCCTATCTATGTATGCGCAAATGACACACACATATGTATAAAAATATGTATACACGTATATCCTAATACTCATCTCCTCTATAAAAATCAATGAAATTGCTGACCAGAAGGAGTGAAAAAGAGTGGCAGATAGTGTAAGATAAGAAATCGTTTTACATCAATAAATACTGCTTAAAATTAGTGGTTCAAAAACTGGAGGTTTAAGTATATAATTTATAACTCTAGAGTAACAAATAATTAGAAGAACAGAATAATACTTTAAAATTCCAGAAGTTAATGAAAGGTATCATATACATACTAAATTCCTCAGTTTTTCCAGTGGTTAGTATCTAGAGGTTACTTAACATCATTAAGTCAACAAATATATGTAGAAGTATGCCATTCAGCATTGTTGAGGTAACTAACTTTTTGAGGAGGCAGGAGTGAGATGGGAGCCCAAGATAAAACTACTGCCCCCCAGGAAGAGACAAGGACTTTTTTTTTATGTCTGTTTGTTTATGAGAGGGAACCAGCAGGGGAGGGGCAGAGAGAGAGGGACAGACAGAGAATCTCAACAGGCTCCTCACTTGCAGCACTGGGAACACAGAACCCAACATGGGGCTGGAACCCACAAACCATTAAAATATGACTAGAGCCAAAACCAAGAGTCAGATGGTCAACTGACTGAGCCACCCAGGTGCCCCAGGACAGAGCCTTTTCCAAGCAGCTTCCCTGAGGTTGTAGGAGAATCACTCCTCCTGAGCAGCTGGGGACTGGGCACAACCAGAGGAGGATGTGGGTGCTGCACCACAGCATCCACTGTAGCAAGGAGTTGTGTTTGTTAACAACTCATGTAAATGGAATTCAACAACTGGGGTTTTGTTCTATGGAGATTTTCTATATGAACTCAATAATTATGAGGTAGTTCTTTCTCATTTTTATCAAAAATATTAGTGTTAGAAACAGCATAGAAATAATTTCAAATAATTATTTCCAACATGAATATCTTTTTGTAATACTTTCCTACAACCATATGCAATTAGAACATATTTGCTCAAATCCTCCAGAACATAAGACCTATTCTTCTTATGCAAAATGAAGCTTTAAAATGTGTGAGAATCTCATCTCTCCTAATTACAAATTCTCTGTTAAATTTATTCTACATCAACTCTGTATCATGAAAAGATAATAGTACAAATTCAATTCTGTCACTTCACCTATAGGTTACAGCAAAATTTTGTTAATTCTGTTTCTACTAAATTAGATTTATAATTATTTTAACAAAGGACGAGTTGACATTTTTATTCTATGATTTTTAAAATAATATCTTTATAGTTTCTACAAATCATGCATATTCATAAAATGCTCAATTATAGGAAAGTATAAAGAATAAGGCAATCGCTTAAAGTCACACCTCTCAGAAATAACCAGTGCTAACATCACTCTAGATATCTCTCTGGATAGATGGATAGGTGGATAGCTGAGTAATAAATAATAGAAAAAGATTTGTATAAATGGGATTACATGTACATACTACTTTACAGAATCTTTTCTTTACAGAATAAGATTATGTGTCAAATTTTAAAAGTATTTGTGATAATCATCATCTAGCCCCTTAAAGCGTCTCATTAAAAATCATTATGCTGTGACCTAGTCTTTTTCCAGTTTAAACCACTCAAATAAATTATTTCTAAGTTTATTTTTTTGTCTTAATAAAAATGCTGCTACCATAAACATTTACAATGTGTCAGACATTATGTTAAGCACTGTTAAAAAGGTCATCTCATTCAATGCTTCCAGTACCCCCATAAAAAACTGAGTCAAAATAGACAGGGTAAGCCATGTGTCTGAAGTCACACAGCTAAGTATCAAACTGGACTTGAACCTAAGCATTTGGATTCTGAAACCTATACTTTTAAGCAGTGGACCATACAAAGCACATAATCTCCTCATTAAAATAACTCCATACAAGACAGAAAAATTAAGCACATTTTTCCTCATTTGAATGTACAGTGTACTCAACTGTGACAATCTACTGTCATATTCAGTAAGTTAACAATCTAGTAGATGTCAGGCACTGTGCTGTGGCAAAGAATTAAAAAAGGAAAAGGAAAAATGTTTATATAAGGGGTTTTATCATAAAACTACCAAGTAATCAAAGGAAACTGCTTGTATGTTTTAGTAATTTTATATTTACTGATAGGGAAATGAATAGTGTTTTATTTCTTACCTGTCCTTTTTCTATATACACAATATGTAAATATGCATTTTCTTATAAAACTGAGAACATACGTCAATTTCCATTCTGTAATCTGCTTTTTTCAATTATAGATGAGCATTCTCATATCAATAAATATTATTAAAAAAATAATTCTTTAGTAGCTCTTTGGGTCTAATTTTAATCAGCACATTCCAGCATATGGTTGAGCTATAAAATATTTTAATTGTTCCCCAAATGTTTAATGTTTGTGCTGTTAAATTTTTATTATAAAACAATATATTTAATAAACCTCAGGAAGATCCTACAGCAGAAATAAAGTGATTCTACTTTTTCAATTACTCAAGACAAGAGGGTGAACACTTCGAATCCCAAGTTCATCTCTAAACTATGGTATTCAAGCCTAAACAGTGTTCTATTTTTTATCCTTACGTGAAATGACAAAATCATTTTTTTCTTTAAACCTCTTCTCTGTTCAAAAAGCAAAAAAATCAATAAATAAATCTTTTCCTTGTCCAATGTATTGTTTTCTCCATTTCTTTTCTGTTATTTTTCCTGTGTAAGGATCACCTTTGACACTGAAAGTAGCCAATTAGAGAATATCTACATTTCTGGGAAATGCAACTCTTATTCTTTCTCATTTTACTGTCTCCTTTTCCAATTAACAGAAGAAGATTTATACAGCACCAGTCTGTACCCAATTGCCCAGCCTAAAAGTCACCATCATCACTGAAGAAAATTCCAGGCTTTGGTTTAGAAAATTCAAGCACTTCCAGCAGAGATCCGGTTTTCTTAAAGTAATGTGATGTTAATGGCTTTCGATGTTTTCTTTCCCTTAGCAGAGGGAAATAGTTCTGTGGCTTAATTTTTCATGCCTTCATGAATTTAAAAATAAATAAATAAATAAATAAAATGATCTAAAGGCAATAAATTATTCATCAGGTTGCTTAGTCTTAAATCCCTGGTTAATTTTTTTCTATCATTCCCACATATACTTTTTCCTGTTCCATAATACTTCAGATACCAGTTAATAAATATGTGTGCTTACATGTTGATCACTGGGTTTAATCGCATGAATGTTTATCAAATCCAAGGGACTAATTATAATAAGCTTTCCACTACATCGAGGAGCATTTGGCTGGGAATTAAATATTAAAAATGCAAAAGATCTCACTCTCTCCATGCAAAATGTAAACTGATATATTCTCACAAGAAAAGACCATATAAGCTGAAAGCAAATTGGCAAAAGAAAGCAAAATATATTCTAATTGGCTCCCTTGAATCCATTTTGATTTTCCTTCTTAATAGAGTTGGAGGAGGAGCCATTTAAAGCAGCTTGCACAAAAAGACCAGAAACCAGTCATCTTTTAGGACACCAAGATTGCTTCTGGAACTCCATCTACTACATGTTGGGGTGAGTCATTATAGTTATAAGCATTTGAGTAAATAATTGGTAACCAATGCTTAAATACGGAATATGACCTTTTGTGTATGAAAATGCATCTCTCCTGAGTCAGGTAATCCAGAACAAGGCTTTTACTGGTATAAATACAAAACTGTCAGTGGGACAGATATCAGCATCATCACTTGTTAAATGCCAGCATATGCTTAAAGGATACAAATTGCCTCATGGTGTAACAAGATCATTGCTAAAAATAGCCCCAAGTTGAGGGAACACGTGCATTTGACAACATTGGACCATTTTTTTAGGATATGCACTTTTGCTAACTATTAGCACCAGGAACAGGTCTCATAAACTATTTTACCCAGTGGTTTTTAAGCTGTATTCCCTGGAGCCTTAAGAAATGTACACAGAAGTGGAATGGAGAATATGGAAAATAAGGAGAAGGCTAAGTGGGCCTTTTCTTTTCTAACCAAAGTTGTTCAGCTTCTGTCTTATCAACTGGGGTAGGGAGGGGAGGTAGAGCCTGGAATGTCCTTTTAGACATGAGAAATAAAATTCTTTGATCTTACTCCTTCATTTTATAGGTGAGAGAACTAAGTATCAAACAGATTAAATGTTTACCCACAATTATCTAGTGATAAAAATCAGGTGTATAACCCAACCCTTCTACCCAGCCCAGGGCCATTAAAATATATATATATATGTATGTATGTATGTATATATTATGTATATACATATACATATATATGTATATGTATATACATATATATATATACACACACACACACACACACACACACACACAAACACACATACACACACACACACACACTATACCACTTAGATATTCTCAAGAATCTACTATGGATTGAAAACTTCTAAAAGTCAGGTTATTTTTGGCCAGTTTTCTTTTCACAACTTGTTGAATACAACTGGAATGTCGAGCATGGAGAGAATTATCAAAAGGGAAAGTTTTTTATTTCAGTGACCCAGCTTTCCTTTTCTATAGGAATCTCTATTAGGTCTGTGTCTTTAAATTATTAAACTTGTTATGCCTTAATGTCTGCATTTTTTAAGTGAGGATAGTGTGATACCACTATATTACAACAATAAAATATCATTTCACATCTATCAGACCAGCAAAGATAAAAATCTGGTGATATTAGGTGTTGATGAGGAAATGGGGAGGTAAGAACACCCAACCATGCTCATGGGAGGGTAATTTGGTTTAACCTTTGAAAAAGTTTGGTTAAATCTAGTAAAGTTGACAACATAGTATTGTATAAGCCAGAAATACTACTTTTAGTTATATGTACCTACATATCCTCTAGGAGAACTGTAGAAGTATGCTTATTGTAGCATTATTTCTCAAAGTAGAAAACTGGAAACAGAGGTCCATCAACAGAGAATAAGAATGAGTTTCCAGTTGCCTGTTTAAGGAGTTGGGAAGTCATGGTTATGTTCAAACAAGTATAAAGCTATACACACTAAAAAGTCAATAATTCTTCTTGGATCCCTAAGAGAGGGGAGGACACAGAGCAAACCACAGTCCCCAAGAATGGAGAGACAAACAGGTAAATATGGGAGTTATGGCTTACCAAAGTAGAAACTCTCAAGGAGGGGAATCCACCCAGGAAACCAGCTCTGAGAAGGAAACACTGAACTGTAATTGGTGAATGTTTGAAGGCTCAGTGCAGACAAGTCATAGGGGAATCCAGACTTAGTGGGGCTCCCACAGTATTGTGAGATTTACCTCCAGGAGCTCGAGCAGATTTCCCCAATCCATACCCAGTAAATATTAAAGAAAAATGCCCTCAGACTTCTAGCAGGGAAAGAGGAAGAGGAACCATTTTGAAGTCCATCAGAACACTGTTCTTCTTAATAACACCTGCCCTCAGGGGAAACTAGCTAACCTGAAATTAACCTGCTGGGATTTTATTGCTGCCTAAATGACCCAGTGGAAGGGAAATGCCCAACTCCAGCTGGATCTAATCATCCCACTGGGGGGGGGGGGGGGGGGGGGGGTGGAAGTGAGCCAGAAACATTTGTGAAGTTCACAGAGCAGAGGCATAGGCTTACTAGAAGATTGAAACCCAATCATAGAATTGGAGAACACTTCCCCTACCCTCACACCTAGGACCATAAAGGTTTATTTATCCCGTACATTATATCCAGCTATCAGGAAAAGAATTATAGGGCCTACCAAAAGGCAAAAAACATAATAGAAGAGAGAGTAAGCATTAAAACCAGACATTGCAGCGATGTTGGAATTATCAAATCAGAAATATAAAACAACTATTGTTAATAAACTAAGGACACTAATGGATAGAATAGACATTGTGCAAGAACAGAAAAATGACACAAGCAGAGAAATGGAAATCCTAACAAGGAACCAAAAAAAAAAAAAAAGCTAGAGGGAAAAAGAAGAAACTAACAAAAATGAAGTCACCTGTCATGGGCTTATTAGTAGACCAGACACAGCTGCGGAAAGAATCTCTGAACTAGAAGAATAGAATCTTTGAAAGCTGAAAAACAAAGAAAACAAAGATTTAAAAACTTAGAATAGAATATCTAAGGACTGTGGGGTGCTGGAAAATATATAACATACATGTAATGGGAATACCAGAAGGAGAAGAAAAGAGAAAAAGAAGCAGAAGAAATATTTGAAACAATAATGATGGAGAATTCCCACAAATTAATGTCAGACACCAAAACACAGATTCAGGAAACTCAGAGAACAGCAAGTAGGATAAGTGCCAAAAAATAGAACAAACAAACAAACAAGAAAACAAACCCTATACTCTAAACCACAGAATATCAAAGATGAGGAAACAACTTGAAAGAATCCAAAAGAAAAAAAAAACCACCTTACTATATAGGAACAAAGGTAAGAATTACATCCAACTTCTCAAAAATCATGCCGCAGGGCACCTGGGTGGCTCAGGTGGTTGAGCCTCTGACTCTTGATTTCAGCTCATGTCATGATGCCAGGGTTGTGGGATTGAGTCCCTTATCAGGCTCTGTGATGAGTGTGGAGCCTGCTTAAGATTATCTCTCTCTATCCCTCTTCCCCTCTCCCCCACTCACGCGCTCTCTCTCTCTCTCTCTCTCTCTTAAAAAAAAAAGAATGAAATATTTAAAGTGTTGAAAGAAAAAACCCCAAAAATCCAAAAGGCTAAGAAAGGGGAGAAAACTCATAGTTTCTGTATGATGAAACATTCTATAACAGTTAAACTACATAAACTAAAAATCCGTGTATCAATACGAATAGTAGAATGACCATGGGCAAGTCACTTAATCTTTTTGTATGTCAGTTTCTTCAAAACAAAAGATAATAATAATGATAAACTGGCTCAGAGAGTTGTTGTGGAAATTAAATGAGTAGAGACATGTAAAGCACTTAAAACAGCCTTGTACAGGGTGAGCTTTTCAGAAGTGTTGCCTTTCACTACAATACACCTGAAAACAATATTGCGGGGGCGCCTGGGTGGCTCAGTCGGTTAAGCGTCCGACTTCAGCTCAGGTCACGATCTCGCGGTCCGTGAGTTCCAGCCTCCAGGCGGGCTCTGGGCTGACATCTCAGAGCCTGGAGCCTGCTTCCGGTTCTGTGTCTCCCTCTCTCTCTGCCCCTCCCCCGTTCATGCTCTGTCTCTCTCTGTCTCTGTCTCAAATATAAATAAACGTTAAAAAAAAAAAATTAAAAAAAAAAAAGAAAACAATATTAAGTAAGGAAAGCAAGTAGCAGAAGTACACCAAGAATCATTTAGTCTTTCTATATTCTGGGCAGACATTAATCATCAAGATTTGGAATGAAAAATTCAAATTCTCAGGAATTCCTCAAAGCATTACTTATTGTGTTTTTCACAAGACTTTTTACAAGTTTTTAAAATAATAAGTAGCCAAAAAAATAAGCAGGGGTCATTTTTTTGTGATAGAGTTATACTGAACATTTTAGAAACATCTTGTAAAAAATAGCAATAATAATAAACATATGATTATTATTCTTTCCTTTAAGGTGACACAAATATATTTTAATGACATATAAAGTTATCTCTACCTGATATAGATATGAGAGAATAGAAAAATTTTTCTTTTTTTAATGTTTATTTATTTTGGGGGCATCTGGGTGGCTCAGTCAGTTGAGTCTGCCTCCTTTTTTTCTTTTTTAATTTTTATTTATTTTTGAGAGAGAGAGAAAGACAGAGTGTGAGTGGGGGAGGGGCAGAGAGAGAGGGAGACAAGAATTCGAAGCAAGCTTCAGGCTCTGAGCTATCAGCACAGAGCCTAATGTGGGGCTTGAACTCCAGAACCATGAGATCATGACCTGAGCCGAAGTCTGACACTTAACTGACTGACACTTAACCCAGGCACCCCAGAAAACATTTTAAAAGGTAACATTAACACAGAAAATGTCAATAAAAATCATGTTCTTAAATGAAAGATAATTAAGATTCTACATGTAGAAAAATTAACACTAGTCAAATTCTAAAGCTGCAGACAAGATCACCTTCAAGTTGGATGTTAGGATACCTGTTGCAAAATGTGAACTAATTTCCTTTGCTTCCAAGGAAAATGTTTTATCTTCTTTATAGTAAACTATAACTTATAATGAGTATTCAAACATTGGAAAATGTCAATGAGCATTATTGGGCAGTAGTCAAGTAATGTAATGTTTGAATCTACTAGCAAGGTGAGAACACTACAGAGAATCACATGCCAAAATTGCCAACTAAAGGACTTATTTTGTTTCTCAAACTTGTTATTTCTTGGGACATCACTCCTAAGATTTTCTAAAGTATTATGCATATAAATTTGTAAATATTCCTTTTATTTGCAAGAATGACTCACTCTTAGCAGCGGACAGAACCTTGAGCATACCCTTATACTATGGCCATAGTCACAAGCAAGACTATCTGGTCATATGGTGTCCAACTTCTCTCCTACACACTCCTATCCTGGTTTCTGAAGGTATTCACTGTAACCTTCAACTCCACTTGTAAGTACTTACTGCCTTCAACTTGACATGAATGGATTCCTTCCAACCAGCAATGTTTGTGTTAATCACCAAGCTTTAATTCCTGCAAGAGAATTATATTTCCCATTTTCCCAATTTCTCAACAGATTTTTCTGAAGATTTGGGATTTGAAAAAAATTAATAAATTTCCTAAGAAACGTTAAGAAGGAATCCCCATATGGAAACCACTACATACACTAATAAAACATGGATTCGAGAAATATTCCCGACTGTGATTATAGTTAAGAAGTGGCAGGGTGATGAGTATACAGAGATAAATAAAAGGAGATTAAATTGTATCTGCAATGCACTGTCTCTTCCATGTAAAATTCAAAGCGAAAATGATAAAATTAGGTCTGTTAGTTCTAGTGGAGGGTATGTGTGTGTTTGATAAATTATTTTACTTTTCCTGAGTTTTTAAAGTCTTCCTAAACAAATGGTTAATGCTGGTTCCTGGGCATCACTCCCAGAGATTCTGATCCTATGGGTTTGGGATGGAGACTAGGAATCTTCATTTTTTACTGGAGGATGATGGGGCAGATGGCACTACACCAAACTTGGGTGAATGCTGACCAACTCCAGGGAAACCCAGATGCAAACCAGAGGTAGGAGTAAGAAACCTAAATAGTGGCCAAGCAGGATTTGCAAATCGCATCCTGAGGCCAAAAGAACAAACTCCATGAGCAGGAATAGCTGGATGCCTTTGCCCAGGGCATGTGTGGTAGGAAAGCCTCCCAATCCTCATCACCGAGCGCTATGCGGATGCCTTTCACAGCTCAGGTAGACTAGCAGTCCTGTGCCAGTTCACACCCACCAGTGCACACTGGTTTCAGCATCAACACAGCTGGGTGGAGAGCTGAAGAAAGGCGGGAGATAAAGCTCTATACCGAAGGGACAATATTTTAAGACTTTCCAAACTCCTTTCTTTAGTAAAAGGAAAATTCCAGGGCATATTTGTACATTTGCTTTCTTTAATGTACTTAAAAGCACTGTCTGACCTCACTGTGTTTCTTCTGAGTCTTTTCATAGCACTTTATGCTTTCTGATTGCTTTGCAATCATGAAGCAGCTAATGATTAAATTACTAGTTTCAAATCCTCATTATAAAGCAATAATATCAACGTCCTTGTTTCTCTTGATTACTTGATTTAAAATTTTTTAACTCAGTACCATTAGTTAGTCCATATGCTAATATTTGAGAAATATTTATGCCACGAGAAATTTATGTATGTTTTGTGGTACTTCAAAGTGAAGCAAGAAACAAGTTCTAGGCTTTATGGTAATTAAGAGAAAATAAATCCATTCTCCTGAATTCTAAAACCAGTGTGTGTTCTGTCTTCATCCTCTTTTTTGTAAAAAAAAAAAAATGGGATATTATTTTTTTTAAGTTTATTTATTTATTTTGAGGGAGGAAGAGTGCAAGTGGGGAAGGGGCAGAGAGAGTGAGAGAGAGAGAGAGAGAGAGAGAACCCCAAGAAGGCTCTGTGTCTCCAGCACAGAACCCAACGTGGAGTTCAAACCCATGAATGGCAAGATCATGACCTGAGCTGAGGTCAAGAGGTAGATGCTCAATTGACTGATCCACCCAGGTGTCCCACAGTATTATTTTTAAAGGAAGCATAGCCACCCAGAGTTCTATGTTAGAGTTCTTAGAAGAATCATAGGTTGACTTCCAACAGCGGAGCCTCTGCAAGCTTGGTAAACTTGACCTAAGCTTCTTACTTCTGCACCCAGACCTTTCTCTCTTTCCTCCCATCTCATATCTGATGTAAAACTGAAGGAGGATTCCCCTGCCAAAATGCAACTGAGGAGGCTCATTGTCATCTTGATCAAAGCTACACCATGTGGAAATTATTTGGATATATATCCAAACACCATGGAGTAAGTGGAATGCCATCTGTACAGGAAGTTTCACAGACTGTTGTTCTGACTTTGGCATTTACACAAGGACACAAGCTGCTATTATGGCATAATGGGGCTATACCAGCTATATACACAAACTTTCAATTATAAAAAAATAAAACATTTTTTTAATTGTGCTTCATGACTTCCAGGTGACAAAGACATCTATTTACCCAAGGGTACTTGGAATATGACTTTCCCACTTTCCATTTAAACTCAGAGATTACAAGTAACACTTATATTTCAAATTATTGTATAGCACAATGCCAGAATCCAAGGGGTCTCTACCCTAACTCTGAGTCCTGTGAACTGAAGACAATCGATCCAGGCTTTGCTTCATGAATCACAAGCAGCATGAATTAAGGTAAGAAGACATGTCAATTTCCTTTGCTGTCTGTTCCCTGACTCAAGTTCTACAGTTGGTGCCAACCAAAACCCTGGGCAACCACCCTTTAAGTGCATGAGACTACTGTTCTTCAAGACAAGCAAAGCACCCTATGCATAAACCTGTCCTCACCCTCATCTTTTACTATGTATCGACAGATAGTGCATTCCTGAATGCAACCAGGGAGCAGCAAATGTGATGGTGAAAAGTCAATGAGGTCAGCATTGAACATGGCCACTGCAATGATTTACAAGAAAAGCACTCTCTACGGAGGTGCGGAAATGAAAAAGGCTGCTAGCAATCCTTGCTGGAAAATACTGTTATTTAGTCTATTGGTGTAAAGTATTTGAGAAAAAAAAAAGAAAAGAAAAAAAAAGAAACTAGTAGGAAAAGATGGCACTGCATGAATTAAATTAAAGTGCTTTTCATGTATTGTTGCTCCAATTCTCATTACAGCCACTTGAGTTCATCACTGTGGGCTGAAAAACTCATTTTTCTTCTAAAGTACAGTGGGATCTAGTTCCCAAGCACTTTGGAATCCATTCATTAATTTAGCACATATTTACTGCCTACATGGTCCTGTAGCAAATAATGAGCCAGATCAGAGACAGATGGTGTGCATGTCACTACATGTTGAGCTCCCTGAAATCACAGATGACCAAAATGCAAGTGAAAAAAATGTAAGTGACCTAAGACACTGTTATGAGCACGCAGAAGAAGGAAGAGGGCACTTTAAGGAAGAGGGAACCATGAAATTTGAGTCTCCTAGTAGGGATTAGTGGCAGTGAAGAAAAGCATTCCAGACAAGGCACTAACAAGCACCAAGGCAAAGGTCAAATAAGGAACAAAGAATAAGATTCAAGAGGTAGAGTGAAGGCATAGACAAGGAGGGCCTTTAATGCTCAGCTAGGGAGCATTCCTTAGAGAAAAAAAAAAAACCCTACAGATTTTTCCACATGGAAAAGCACTGGTGATTCTTGAACTGCAGAGTTAAAGTATCAGAGCTGTGCTTCCAGAGTCCATACAGATCCAATCAAAAGACATATGGAATCAGAATGGATTTAAAAAAAAAGATGCATCTATGTGCTATTTACAAGAGACCCATTTTAGACCTAATACCTTCAGATTGAAACTAAGGTGATAGAGAACCATCTATCATGCTAATGGTAGAGAACCATCTATCATGCTAATGGTCACCAAAAGAAAACAGGAATAGCCATGTTTATTTTATTTTTTTAGTATGAAATTTATTTTCAAATTGGTTTCCATACAACACCCAGTGCTCATCCCAACAGGTGCTCTCCTCAATGCCCATCACCCACTTTCCCCTCCCTCCCACCCCCCCATCAACCCTCAGATTATTCTTAGTCTTTAAGAGTCTCTTATGGTTTGCCTCCCTCCCTCTCTAACTTTTTTTCCCCCTTCCCCTCCCCCCATGGTCTTCTGTTAAGTTTCTCAGGATCCACATAAGAGTGAAAGCATATGGTATCTGTCTTTCTCTGTATGACTTACTTCACTTAGTATAACACTCTCCAGTTCCATCCACATTGCTACAAAAGGCCATATTTCATTCTTTCTCATTGCCAGGTAGTATTCCATTATATATGTAAACCCCAACTTCTTTACCCATTCATCAGTTGATGGAAATTTAGGCTCTTTCCATCATTTGGCTATTGTTGAAAGTGCTGCTATAAACATTGGGGTACAAGTGCCCCTATGCATCAGCACTCCTGTATCCCCTTGGGTCAATTCCTAGCAGTGCTATTGCTGGGTCATAGGGTAGATCTGTTTTTAATTTTTTGAGGAACCTCCACACTGTTTTCCAGAGTGACTGCACCAGTTTGCATTCCCACCAACAGTGCAAGAGGGTTCCCGTTTCTCCACATCCTCGCCAGCATCTATAGTTTCCTGATTTGTTCATTTTAGCTACTCTGACTGGCGTGAGGTGGTATCTCAGTGTGGTTTTGATTTGTATTTCCCTGATGAGGAGTGACATTGAGCATCTTTTCATGTGCCTGTTGCCATCTGGATGTCTTCTTTAGATAAGTGTCTATTCATGTCTTCTGGCCATGTCTTCACTGGATTATTTGTTTTTCTGGTGTGGAGTTTGGAGAGTTCTTTATAGATTTTGGATACTAGCCCTTTGTTCGATATGTCATTTGCAAATATCTTTTCCCATTCTGTCGGTTGCCTTTTAGTTTTGTTGATTGTTTCCTTTGCAGAGCAGAAGCTTTTTATCTTCATGAGGTCCCAATAGTTCATTTTTCTTGCCTTTGGAGATGTGTCAAGTAAGAAATTGCTGCAGCTGAGGTTAGAGAGGTCTTTTTCCTGCTTTCTCCTCTAGGGTTTTGATGGTTTCCTGTCTCACATTTAGGTCCTTCATCTACTTTGAGTTTATTTTTGTGAATGGTGTAAGAAAGTGGTCTAGTTTCAACCTTCTGCATGTTGCTCTCCAGTTCTCCCAGCATTATTTGTTATAGAGACTGTCTCTTTTCCATTGGATATTCTTTCCTGCTTTGTCAAAGATTAGTTGGCCATACATTTGTGGGTCCAATTCTGGAGTCTTTATTCTATTCCATTGGTCTATGTGTCTGTTTTTGTGCCAGTACCATACTGTATTGATGATTGCAGCTTTGTAGTAGAGGCTAAAGTCTGGGATTGTGGTGCCTCCTGCTTTAGTCTTTTTCTTCAATATTACCTTGGCTATTCAGGGTATTTGTGGTTACATGCAAATTTTAGGATTGCTTATTCTAGCTTCAAGAAGAATGCTGGTGCAATTTTGATTGGGATTGCATTGAATGTGTAGATAGCTTTGGGTAGTATTGACATTTTAACAATATTTATTCTTTCAATCCATAAGCATGGAATGTTTTTCCATTTCTTTGTATCTTCTTCAATTTCCTTCATAAGCTTTCTATAGTTTTCAGCATACAGATCTTTTACTTCTTTGGTTAGATTTATTCCTAGGTATTTTATGATTCTTGGTGCAATTGTGAATGGGATCGGTTTCTTTATTTGTCTTTCTGTTGCTTCATTATTAGTGTATAAGAATGCAACTGATTTCTGTACATTGATTTTGTATCCTGCAACTTTGCTGAATTCATGTATCAGTTCTAGCAGACTTTTGGTGGAGTCTATCGGGTTTTCCATGCATAATATCATATCATCTGCAAAAAGTGAAAGCTTGACTTCATCTTTGCCAATTTTGGTGCCTTTGGTTTCCTTTTGTTGTCTGATTGCTGATGCTAGAAATCCAACACAATGTTAAACAACAGTGGTGAGAGTGGGCATCCTGGTTGTGTTCCTGATCTCAGGGGGAAAGCTCTTAGTTTTTTCCCCATTGAGGATGATATTAGCTGTGGGCTTTTCATAAATGGCTTTTATGATGTTTAAGTATGTTCCTTCTATCCTGACTTGTTCGAGGGTTTTTATTAAGAAAGGATGCTAAATTTTGTCAAATGCTTTTTCTGCATCGATTGACAGGATTATATGGTTCTCTTCTTTTCTTTTATTAATGTGATGCCTCACATGGATTGATTTGCGAATGTTGAACCAGCCTTGCAGCACAGGAATGAATCCTACTTGATCATGGTGAATACTTCTTTTTATATGCTGTTGAATTCGATTTGCTAGTATCTTGTTGAGAATTTTTGCATCCATATTCATCAGGGATATTGGCCTGTAGTTCTTTTTCTGCTGGGTCTCTGTCTGGTTTGGGAATCAAAGTAATGCTGGCTTCATAGAATGAGTCTGGAAGTTTTCCTTCCCTTTCTATTTTTTGGAACAGCTTGAGAAGGATAGGTATTATCTCTGCTTTAAATGTCTGGTAGAATTCCCCAGGGAAGCCGTCTGGTCCTGGGCTCTTATTTGTTGGGAGATATTTGATAATTGATTCAATTCCTTCCCTGGTTATGGGTCTGTTCAAATTTTCTATTTCTTCCTGTTTGAGTTTTAGAAGTATGGGGGTGCTTAGGAATTTTTCCATTTCTTCCTGGTTGTCCAGTTTGTTGGCATATAATTTTTTATAGTATTCCCTGATAGTTGCTTGTATTTCTGAGGGATTTGTTGTAGTAATTCCATTTTCATTCATGATTTTATCTGTTTGGGTCCTCTCCCTTTTCTTATTGAGAAGCCTGGCTAGAGGTTTATCAATTTTGTTTATATTTTCAAAAAACCAACTCTTGGTTTCATTAATCTGCTCTACAGTTTTTTTTAGATTCTATATTGTTTATTTCTGCTCTGATCTTTATTATTTCTCTTCTTCTGCTGAGTTTAGGGTGTCTTTGCTGTTCTGCTTCTATTTCCTTTAGGTGTGCTGTTAGATTTTGTATTTGGGATTTTGTTTGTTTGTTTGTTTGTTTGTTTCTTGAGATAGCTCTGGATTGCCATTTATTTTCCTCTCAGGTCTGCATTCATTGCATCCCAAAGTGTTTCGATTGTTGTATTTTCATTTTCATTTGTTTCCATATATTTTTTTAATTTCTTCTCTAATTGCCTGGTTGACCCATTCATTCTTTAATAGGGTGTTCTTTAACCTCCATGCTTTTGGAGGTTTTCCAGGCTTTTTCCTCTGGTTGATTTCAAGTTTCACAGCATATTGGTCTGAAAGTGTGCATGGTATGATCTCAACTCTTTTATACTTATGAAGGGCTGTTTTGTGACCCAGTATGTGATCTATCTTGGAGAATGTTCCATGTAGCACTCAAGAAGGAAGTATATTCTCTTGCTTTGGGATGCAGAATTCTAAATATATCTGTCAAGTCCATCTGATCCAATGTATCATTCAGGGCTCTTGTTTCTTTATTGATTGTGTGTCTAGATGATCTATCCGTTGTTGCAAGTGGGGTATTAAAGTCCCCTGAAATTACCACATTCTTATCAATAAGGTTGCTTATGTTTGTGGTCGTTTTATATATTTGGGGGCTCTGAATTCAGTGCATAGACGTTTATAATTGTTAGCTCTTCCTGATGGATAGACCCTGTAATTATTATATAATGCCCGTCTTCATCTCTTGTTACAGCTTTTAATTTAAAGTCTAGTTTTTCTGATATAAGTATAGCTACTCCAGCTTTCTTTTGACTTCCACTAGCATGATAGATAGTTCTCCATCCCCTCACTTTCAATCTGAAGGTGTCTTCAGGTCTAAAATGAGTCTCTTGTTGATAGCAAATAGAAGGGTCTTGGTTTTTTTTATCCATTCTGATATGCTATGTCTTTTGGTTGAAGCATTTAGTCCATTTATATTCAGTGTTATTATTGAAAGATGGGTTTAGAGTCATTGTGATGTCTGTAGGTTTCATGCTTGTAGTGATGTCTCTGGTATTTTGTGGTCCTTGCAACATTTCACTCACAGACTTCCCCTTAGGATCTCTTGTAGGGCTGGTTTAGTGGTGATGAATTCCTTCAGTTTTTGTTTGTTTGGGAAAACCTTTATCTCTCCTCCTATTCTGAATGACGGACTTGCTGGATAAAGGATTATTGGCTGCATATTTTTTCTGTTTATCACATTGAAGATTTCCTGCCATTCCTTTCTGGTCTGTGAAATGTCAGTAGCTAGTTCTGCTACTACCCTTATGTGTCTACCTTTGTATGTTAGGGCCCGTTTATCCCTAACTACTTTCAGAATTCTCTCTTTATCTTTGTATTTTGCCAGTTTCACTATGATATGTCCTGCAAAAGATCGATTCAAGTTACATCTGAAGAGAGTTCTCTGTCCCTATTGGATTTCAATGCCTGTTTCCTTCCCCAGATCAGGGAAGTTCTCAGCTATGGTTTCTTCAAGTGAGCTCAGCCCCTTTCTCTCTCTCTTGTTCTTCTGGAATTCCTATGATATGCATATTGTTCCGTTTGATTGCATCACTTAGTTCTCTAATTCTTCCCTCATGCTCCTGGATATTTTTATATCTCTTTTTCTCAGCTTCCTCTTTTTCCATAATTTTATCTTCTAATTCACCTATTCTCTCCTCTGCCTCTTCAATCCGTGCTATAGCTGCCTCCATTTTATTTTGCACCTCAATATAGCATTCTTTAGTTCCTCATGACTATTTTTTAGTCCCTTGATCTCTGTAGCAATAGATTCTCTTCTGTCCTCTATGCTTCTTTCAAGCCCAGCGATTAATTTTATGGCCATTATTCTGAATTCTTGTTCCATTACATTGCTTAAATCGGTTTTGATCAATTCGTTAGCTGTCGCTACTTCCCGGAGTTTCTTTTGAGGAGAATTGTTCCATTTCATCATTTGGTTAGTCCCTGTGGTGGCTCCAAACTGCATTAAACTTCCCCTCTGCTGTCTGTAGAAACTTGTGTTGGTGGGCAGGGCCACAATCAGACCCAATGTCTGCCCCCAGCCCACCTCTGGGGCCACAGTCAGACTGGTGTGTAACTTATCTTCCCCTCGCCCAGGGGCAAGACTCACTGTGGACTGGTGTGGCCCCTGTCTGGCTGCTTGCATTCTGCCAGGCTTGTTGTGCTGTTTCAATGGGATCTGGCCAAGGGCATATTAGACAGGGTGGATCCACAAGGTACAGAGGGGCAGGAGGGGCAGGCTTAGCTAGCTTTGCCATCTGCGGTACCCTGAGGGAGGGCCCTGCAGCACCGAGAGGGAGGCAGGCCCCTCAGAAGGACAGATCCACAGAAGCACAGTGTTGGGCGTTTGCGCATTGCAAGCAAGTTCAGTGATGGGAACTGGTTCCCTTTGGAATTTCAGCTGGGGGATGGGAGAGGTAAATGGTGCTTGCCAGTGCCTTTGTTCCCCCAACCCCAGCTCTGTCCTTCCAGGGCTCAACAACTCTCCCTCCGCGCATCTTCTTGCCTGCTCCACTCTCTGAGAGCAGAGCTGTTGACTTTTAACATTTCGGATGTTAAGTCCCAATGACTCTCAGAACTCACGGAGTCCGGCCCATCCACTTTTGGAAGCCAGACTTCGTGGGCTGTGCCTTGCCTGGCGGGCTGCCCCTCCACAGCCCCAGCTCCCTCCTGCCAGTCTGTGTAGCACACACCACCTCTCTGCCCTTCCTACCCTCTTCTGTGGGCCTCCTGTCTACGCTTGGCTCCAGAGAGTCCATTCTGGTAGTCTTCTGGTGGTTTTCTTGGTTATTTAGGCTGATGTGAGTGGAATCTAAGTGATCAGCAGGACGAGGTGAGCCCATCATCCTCCTAAGCTGCCATCTTCTCCCTCTTAGAGTCAGGAGTAGCCATGTTTAAATAAGACAAACTAGATTTTAAAATAAAGACTGTAACAAGAGATGAAAAAGGGCATTATATCATAATTAAGGTTCTTTCCACCAAGAAGATCTAACAATGTTAAATATTTATGCCCCCAAAGTGACAGCACCCATATATATAAATCAACTATATATAAATCAACATGTGTGTGTGTGTGTGTGTGTGTGTGTGTGTGTGTGTATATATGTGTGTGTGTGTGTGTGTGTGTATATAATCAACTAATCACAAACATAAAGAAACTCATTGATAATAATGCCATAATAGTAGGGGACTTCAACACCCCACTTAAAACAATGGACAGATCATCTAAGCAGAAAATCAACAAGGAAACAGTGGCTCTGAATGACACATGGACTGGATGGACTTAACAGATATATTCAGAACATTTCATCCTAAAGGAGTAGGATATACATTCTTCTCGAGTGCACATGGAATATTCTCAACAATAAATCACATACTGGGTCATAAATCAACCCTCAACAAGTACAAAAAGATCAAGATCATACCATGCATATTTGCAGACCACAATGCTATGAAACTCGAAATCAACCACAAGAAAAAATTTGGAAAGACCATGAATACTTGGAGATTAAAGAACATCCTACTAAATAATTAATGGGTTAACCAAAATTAAAGATATTTAAAAAGTACATGGAAGCCAATGAAAATGATAACACCACATCCCCAAACCTCTGGGATGCAGCAAAGGCAGTCATAAGAGGGAAGAATATAACAATCCAGGCCTTTCTATAGAAGGAAGAAAGGCAGGGAGGAGCCAAGATGGCAGAACAGCATGGAAGTTTTTTGTGTGTCTTGCTTCCAGGAAATACAGCCAGACCAACACTAAACCAACCTACACACCTAGGAAACTGATTGGAGGATTAACACAACAATCTGCACAACCTGAACCACAGAATTCAGCAGGAATTCACCCCAAAAGAAAGAGCACAAAGAAATGACAGCCAGAGATTTAACCAACACAGATACAAGCAAGATGTCTGAACCAGAATTTAGAATCACGATAATATGAATACTAGCTGGAGTTGAAAATAGATTAGAATCCCTCTCTGCAGAGATAAAAGAAGTAAAAAAAAATAGCCAGAATGAAATTAAAAATGCTATAACTGAGCTGCAATACAGATAGATGCAGTGGCAGCAAGGATGGATGAGGCAGAACAGAAAATCAGCGATACAGAGGACAAACTTATAGAGAATAATGAAGCAGAAAAAAAGAGGGAGATTAAGGCAAAAGAGCACAATTTAAGAATTAGAGAAATCAGTAACTCATTAAAAAGGAATAACATCAGAATCATAGGGGTCCCAGAAGAGGAAGTGTGAGAAATAGGGGTAGAAGAGTTATGTGAGCAAATCATAGCAGAAAACTTCCCTAACCTGGGGAAAGACACAGACATCAAAATCCAGGAAGCAAAGAGGACCCCACATTAGATTCAACAAAAACCGACCATCAACAAGGCATATCATAGTCAAATTCACAAAATACTCAGGCAAGGAGAGAATCATGAAAGCAGCAAGGGAAAAAAAGTCCCTAACCTACAAGGGAAGACAGATCAGGTTTGCAGCAGACCTATCCACAGAAACTTGGCAGGCCAGAAAGCAGTGGCAGGATATATTCAATGTGCTGAATCAGAAAAATATGCAGCCAAGATTTCTTTATCCAGCAAAGCTGTCATTCAAAATAGGAGAGGAACGCCTGGGTGGCTCAGTCAGTTAAGCATCCAACTTCAGCTCAGGTCATGATCTCATGGTTTGTGAGTCCGAGCCCCATGTTGGGCTCTGTGCTGACAGCTTGGAGCCTGGAGCCTGCTTTGGATTCTGTGTCTCCTTCTCTCTCTTCCCCTCCCCAAGTTGTGCTCTGTCTCTCAAAAAATAAATAAGTATAAAAAAATTTAATAAAAAAATATAGGAGAGATTAAAAGTTTCCCAGACAAACAAAAACTAAAGGAGTTTGTGACCACTAAACCAGCCCCACAAGAAATTTTAAGGGGGAATCTCTGAGGGAAAAAAAGATGGGAAAAAAATACATACATATACATACATATATATATATATATATATATATATATATATATATATATATATGTTTTATATTTATGTATATGTATATATATATATATCTGTATTATATACATACATATATATGTGTATATATATTTGTATTTATATACATTTATATTTATATATATGTATATATAAAGCAACAAAGATTAGAAAGGACCAGAGAACACCACCAGAAGCTCCACTCTACAAGCATCATAATGGCAATAAAGTCATATCTTTCAGTAGTCACTCTAAATGTCAGTGGACTCAATGCTCCAATCAAAAGACATAGGGTAACAGAATGGATAAGAAAACAAGATCCATCTATATGTTGTTTACAAGAGACCCACTTTAGACTTAAACACACCTCAGATTGAAAATAAGGGAATGGAAAACCATGTATGATGTTAATGGTCAACAAAAGAAAGCCGGAGTAGCCATACTTATATCAGACAATCTAGACTTTAAAATAAACACTGTAACAAGAGATGTAGAAGGGAATTATATCATAATCAAGGGGTCCATCTACCAAGAAGACCAAACAATTGTAAACATTTATGCTCCAAATGTGAAAACACCCAAATATATAAATCAATTAATCACAAATATAAAGAAACTCATCGATAGTAATACCATAATAGTAGGAGACTTCAACACCCCACTCACAGCAATGGACAGATCATCTAATCAAAAAATCAACAAGGAAACAATGGCTTTGAATGACACACTGGGCCAGATGGACTTAACAGATACATTCAGAACATTTCATCCTAAAGCAGCAGAATATATATTCTTCTCCAGTGCACATGGAACGTTCTTCAGAATAGACCATATACTGGGACACAAATCAACCCTAAGTAAGTACAAAAAGATTGAGATCATACCGTGCATATTTTCAGACCACAATGCTATGAAACTTGAAATCAACCACAAGAAAAAATTTGGAAAGGTAGCAAATACTTGGAGACTGAAGAGCCAAGCAGTTAAAGAGGAAATTAAAAAGTATATGGAAGTCAATGAAAATGATAACACCACAACCCAAAACCTCTGGGATGCAGCAAAGGCGGTCATAAGAGGAAAGTATATAGCAACCCAGGCCTTCCTAAAGAAGGAGGAAGGTCTCAGATACACAACCTAACTTTATGCCTTAAGGAACTAGAAAAAGAACAGCAAATAAAACCCCCAAACAGCAAAAGACAGGAAATAATAAAGATTAGAGCAGAAATGAATGCTATCAAAACCAAAAAAAAAAAAAAAAACAGTAGAACAGACCAATGAAACCAGAAGCTGGTTCTTTGAAAGAACTAACAAAATTGATAAACCACTAGCCAGTTTGATCAAAAACAAAAAGGAAAGGACCCAAATAAATAAAATCAAGAATAAAAGAGGAGAGATCACAACCAACACAACAGAAATAAAAACAATCATAAGAGAATATTATGAGCAATAATATGCCAATAAAATGGGTATTGTGGAAGAAATGGACAAATTCCTAGAAACACATACACTACCAAAACTGAAACAGGAAGAAATAGAAAATTTGAACAGACCCATAACCAGTAAGGAAATAGAATGAGTAATCAAAAATCTGCCAAAAAACAAGAGTCCAGGGCCAGATGGCTTTCCAGGGGAATTCTACCAAACATTTAAGGAAGAGTTAACACCCATTCTCTTAAAGCTGTTCTAAAAAATAGAAATGGAAGGAAAACTTCCAAACTCTTTCTATGAAGCCAGCATGACCTTGATTCCAAAACCAGACAGAAACCCCACTAAAAAGGAGAACTATCGACCAATTTCCCTGATGAACATGGATGCAAAAATCCTCAACAAGATATTAGCCAACCGGATCCAACAATACATTAAAAAAATTATTCACCACAACCAAGCAGGATTTATACCTGGGATCCAGGGCTGGTTCAATATCCACAAAACAACTAACATGATTCATCACATCAATAAAAGAAAGGACAAGAACCATAGGATCCTCTCAATAGATGCAGAGAAAGCATTTGACAAAATACAGAATCTTTTCTTGATAAAAACACTCAAGAAAGTAGGGATAGAAGGAGTGGACCTCGAGATCATAAAAGCCATATGTGAACGAATGACCCAACGCTAATATCATCCTCAATGGGGAAAAACTGAGAGCTTTCCCCCGAAGGTCAGGAACAAGACAGGGATGTCCACTCTCACCAATGTTATTTAACATAGTATTGGAAGTCTTAGCCTCAGCAATCAGACAACACAAAGAAATAAAAGGCATCAAATCAGCCAGGAGAAGGTCAAACTTTCACTCTTTGCAGATGACATGATACTCTATTTGGAAAACCCTAAAGATTCCACCAAAAAACTGCTAGAACTGATTCATGAATTCAGCAAAGTTGCCGGATATAAAATCAACACACAGAAATCGGTTGCATTTCCATACACCAACAATGAAGCAGCAGAAAGAGAAATCAAGGAATTGATCCATTTACAATTGCACCAAAACCCATAAAATACCTAGGAAAAAACCTAACCAAAGAGGTAAAAAATCTATACCCTGAAAACTATAGAAAATATTGAGGAAGACACAAAAAATGGAAAAATATTCCATGCTCACAGATTGAAAGAACAAATTTTGTCAAAACGTCAATACTACCCAAGGCAATCTACACATTCAATGCAATCCCTAGCAAAGTAGCATTGTTCACAGAGATAGAACAAACAATCCTAAAATTTGAATGGAACCAGAAAAGATCCTGAATAGTCAAAGCAATCCTGAAAAATAAAACCAAAGCTGAAGGCATCACAAGTCCGACTTCAATACCTATTACAAAGCTGTAATCATCAAGACAGTATGGTACTGGCACAAAAACAGACACATAGGTCAATGGAACAGAACAGAGAACCCCTAAATTGACCCACAAGCATATGGCCAACTAATCTTTGACAAAGCAGGAAACAATATCCAATGGAAAAAAACCAGTCTCTTCAGCAAATAGTGTTGAGAAAACTGGACAGCGACAGAAAAGTGAGCCTGGATCACTTTATTACACCATACACAAAAATTAACTCAAAATGGATGAAAGACTTCAATGTAAGACAGGAAGCCATCAAAATCCTCAAGGAGAAAGCAGGCAAAAACCTCTTCAACCTCAGCCGCAGCAACTTCTTACTTGACATGTCTCCAGAGGTGAGGGAAACAAAAGCAAAAATGAACTATTAGGACCTCACCAAGATAAAAAGCTTCTGCACAGCGAAGGAAACAATCAGCAAAACTCAAAGGCAACCAATGAAATGGGAGAAGATATTTGCAAATGCTATATCAGATAAAGGGTTAGTATAAAAAAATCTATAAAGAACTTATCAAACTCAACATCCAAAAAACAAATAATCCAGTGAAGAAATGAGCAAAAGAGTTTTCCAAAGAAGACATCCAGATTGCTAACAGACACATGACAAAATTCTCAACATCACTCATCATCAGGGAAATAGAAATCAAAACCACAATGAAATACCACCTCACACCTGTCAGAATGGCTCACATTAACAACTCAGGCAACAACAGATGTTGGTGAGGAAGCAGAGAAAGAAGAACCCCTTGGCACTGCTGGTGGGATGCAAACTGATGCAGCCACTCTGGAAAACAGTATGGAGGTTCCTCAAAAAATTAAAAGTGGAACTACTCTACGACCTAGCAATTGCACTACTAGGTATTTATCCAAGGGATACAGGGATGCTGTTTTGAAGGGGCACATGCACCCCAATGTTTATAGCAGCGTTATCAACAATTGCCAAAGTATTGAAAGAGCCCAAATGTCCATCAACTGATAATGGATAAAGAAGATGTAGTATATATATATACAATGGATTATTACTTGGCAATCAAAAGAATGAAATCTTGCCATTTGCAACAATGTGGATGGAACTAGAGTGTATTATGCTAAGAGAAATTAGTCATTCAGAGAAAGACAAATATCATATAACTTCACTCATATGTAGAATTTAAGATACAAAACAGATGAACATAAGGGAAGGGAAACAAAAACAATATAAAAATAAGGAGGGGGAAAAAATATAAAAGACTCTTAAATACAGAGAACAAGCTGAGGGTTGCTGGAGGGGTTTTGGATGAGGTGGATGGGCTAAATGGGCAAGAGGCATTAAGGAAGGCACATGTTGGGATGAGCACTGGGTGTTATATGTAGGAGATGAATCACTGGGTTCTAGTCCTGAAGTCATTATTTTACTATAGGCTAACTACCTTAGATGTAAATTTTAAAAAATAATAAATAAAAATATTTTAAAAAGAAAAGAAAAAAGAAGAGTCAATAGAAAACATACTGTAAATTGGATTGGAAGGAAAGATTAAAAGAAAGTAGAAAAAATTGTCTATTGAAATAGCCTGAGTGAGATTTATTAACAGAAAGCCTCATTTGGCATTATGTTCCATTTTACAGATGAGGAAACTAAAGTACCCAGAAGTTAAGTAACATGTCCAAGTCACATAACTGGTTAGTGAAAGAGTCGTGATCTGTCTGGGAAATCTAGTTCCAGAGTCCATACTCTTAACCCTTCTGCTATTGGACTTCTCAGTATTAAGGTTTTTCAATAATAAACTGTCCTTCCCAGCCATTTCTAAAGCTAAGGGCATAACCATAACATGACATAACATTTAATAAACAAATACTTAGGGTATAAATAAAAGTAAAAATAAAAATATGAGCAATCTAAAAATTCTATAATAGGTGAGAATGTGGGCATCAAGTATGAAACATATATACCATGAGCATTAAAATGATGTTTTAAAGAATATTTAATAGTATAGGAATAGTCTCATAATGTGTTAAGTGAAAAAATAAGATTACCAACCTACATCTACATCTATATGTGCATAGAATAAACATGAAAATGATTCATACAAAAATATTTGCAGTTTTTCTTACTTATCTTAAAGGGAGCTTTGGAGTGATTTTTATTATACTTATTTTTGTGCATTTTATGATTTTTCTGTTTCCTTCAGTAATAAAACTATAATTTTCTAGTGCTAAATAACTAATTTGCTCAGCTTTTTCACCTTTTATACTATTTCTTATGTAGAAAGAAACTCATAGCTTCATGTATAGATTCTTTAATGTATCTGAGCACTGAGCAGGTACCAGACCCTGTGTTAAGCACTGACGTTACAACTGTGAATAAGATAACTAGAATCATGAACCTCAGAGCCTAGGTAGAGAACAGGATATTGAACAAGTAAATTAAAATGTGATAAGCAGCCATGAGTGCAAAGAAGGATTGGCTAAGGAAGGAGGTTTAAGATGAAAAGTAGATGTGAAGTATGGTGTGAGGGTAAGAGTGTCCCAGGATGGGCAAAGAGCATGCATGATGTGTGTAGGAGAGGGAGCATGGAGGTGGTGAAAAAAAAAAAAAAAAAAAAAAAAGACAACGATTCTGGGAAGACAATGGGAATCTGGCCAGTGTACAAGGTGGAAGGTCTTAGAGAGAAGTTAATGATGGTAGGATCTGTCCTGATGGTAATGGGAGCCACTGTTGTCCTGTGGAGGCTGGTCTGCTGCAGGGCAAGAGAGGTTGCTAGGGGATGAGTTGGGAGGCTTTTCTGGAAGGTTGGTGGCTTGAACCGGGAGAGCAGAAGTAGTTAAGGAGAAAAGCAGAGAAGTCAAGAGGACTTAAGAAGTAGAATCAGCAGGACTTAAATGGCTGAAGTTAGTGGGGGTAAGAAAACTGTTGGAGATAACACCCTGCTGTCTGACTTGATCAACTGGATCGACAGGAAATTTATTGAGTTAGAAGTCACTAGAGGAGGAAGAGGCTAGCAAAGAATGAAACAGAAGCTTTACCTAAAATTTAAACTAGTTTAAAATTATGAAGAACTGTCTACACTTCCCAATGGCAGAAATAGCAGCTGATCTGCAGCATAATTTTCAGGGACCTGGGAGTGACTGATTAGCTTTCATAAGTCCTTATAAAGATATATGGTCCTCCTGACAGCTGGAATTGGAAAAGAAGTACAGAATTTCAACCACTTAAATAAGTAATGTCTTAAGCAGAGCTTAGCATCATTTTATCAACCAGAGAGTCATCCAGACAAACAGACAGTTCTAACTGGAATCTGGAGGCACACACCTTAACTCAATTACAATAGCATAATACACCACTTGCTTTGCAGAGCATGGTAACAATGTTATTACTTCAAGAAGGAATCTGTTTATATTTGTTAATAAGGAGCTTTAAGTATATTTATTGTTTTAAAATCACTTTATAATACTTCTTTCAAAATAAACTCCTTTGTGATTTCATTGCCTTAATGGTTCTTCAGCAGCACCACTCAGGGATGCCAGTGATTGATTAAGATACCTGTATGGGCACCTCAATATTACCAAACAGTAATCAGGCAGATCAGTAAAACAATATGGGTAAGAGCAAAGCTTGGAAAATTAAAATGCTTACAGAGTCAAAGCAAGCTATCTGAGTGATTGAAGTAAGCTGGATATCAGGGGGATAAAACCTGCAAGCAATGTTAAATGATAAATAATAAATTGCTACAAAGTTGGAGTGGTAGGGAAGACAGCATTATGGAGTGCCCATGCCCTGTCCAAAAAAAAGTTAATCAGCTAATTATTACCATGTGGGAATCTAGGCCTTGAGTTTCCAGCTTTTTTTGTTTTATCTTAATATTTACGTGAGTCTCTTGACTGCTACATATTAATTAATTCAACTTTTTAAAATGTGTAAACCAAATAAGGCAAGCCTATCAGAGGCTATCAATTCACAACTGATAGGAAAAAAAAAAGGCAACTTTGCCAATATTTCTCAGTCACACCTTAGTTAAAAGAGGTTGTACCTTCTGATTACGAATATTCTTAATAGCTGACATTCTTATATACAAAGAAGCCATGAATCCTTTTCCCATGTGCCTATGATAGAAGGAGATGCTGGATAAACTATAACTGGGAACATATTATCTTGCAAGACATAAAGCTAAAAAAATACTTGTGGCATTGTCAGTTTCTGTAGATGAATTCTAAGTGAACCAAATCCATTTTTTAAATTATTTTTCAGTATTTGTTAGGCAATAACTCAAGACAAGACAAAATGGAAAATGCAGTCCCTGCCCAGGGGGCATGAAGTCTACACGAGGAAGACAAAACATTCCAGAAATAAAAACGCCAGCTGGGAAGGAGACATAATTAATGAAATAGTGCCAAGATTCTTGTCTTGCTGCAATTACCAGGTGTTTTGGATACTTCAACAGAGACTGATGACTCATGGTGAAGGGGACAGACCAGGAGCTCACACACTTTGAGTTCTACATAGAACTGAAATGGAGTATAAAACTCTCATATGCTTCAGTGCCTCATTCTGTCAACAAAAGGCAGCAAGTGAAACTAACTGATTTGCAAAGCACTGTAATAGTTTCTAATAATAGTCATTCTACAATTACACAATTGCCTTGACCTTTACAGAAAATTAATAGCATTAAAGTGACTTACCTCTTCCAGATTCACCCCAATCTATTTTTTAAAGGACTTGCTATTGTTTTCTGGCTTTTAAAGAAAAGACTTTAATAAAAGATGAGGAAAAATAAATGGGAAACATACACTGTAATCAACAGAATACGACCCCAATTCTGTTTTTATGAAATGTGCATAGACAAGACTGAAAAGAAAGAAACGAAGATGCACTGATTATCTGTGGGTGGCCAGTATCTTGGGTGGTTGATAGTGAAACAGCAAGCAGAAACCAACATGTTTTCTCTTCACTGCTTCTAGGGTCCACTCATGAGTTTGCTGTGCCCTGTCCCTTGGATGAAATTTCAGAGAGTTTGCATAATATTGTCTGGTAACTCTTACATAATAAAAGAATAGTCTCTTTTCCTGGATAATAAAACGTCCAGTCCAACCTAAGAATCACACAACTCCAGTCAGGTGTAATATTAAACCTTCAAATTCTTTCTTTTAATTTTATTTAATGTTTATTTATTTTTGAGAGAGAGAGAGATAGAGAGAGAGAGAGAGAGAGAGAGAGAGAGCGCACAAGCCAGGGAGGGGCAGAGAGAGAGGGAGACACAGAATCCGAAGCAGGCTCCAGGCTCTGAGCTGTCAGCACCAGAGCCCGATTCAGGGCTTGAACCCTCAGACTGCGAGATTATGACCTGAACAAAGTCTGACACTCAACCAACTGAGCCACCCAGGTACCCCTAAAACTTCAAATTCCTATGCAATGTATCTTTTTACCTGAAATGAACAGTAAAAGCTCAGCCCTGCTTTAGAACAAATCCTGCACAGTGGAAAAGGGATGGCAGCTTGGCTTGTTCTGTCTGTGCATCCTCTACAGTTTGGCAGCTGAAATGTGTGGCCTCTTGAGAATTGGCTGAGAGTGAAGGGTGAGGAGAAGTAAAGGTACAGCGAAGGTTTTTCCCTAATGATTCCCTTGTAATCTGATGGTGAGGCTCTCTGGAAATGGGAGTCCAGAGTTGACTCTTCCTTTCATAGGGATCTTTTGCAAATTTCTCAGATAGTCATCTCTTGTACCTCTAACTGGGGCTCCTTCTCAAACCCTCAGTTCCTCTTCTCGAACACACATCTGAAACCCCCGTGGCCCTGGACTTCCAGCACTCCACATTCAGGCTGGGGTCAGATTGTCCTTTCATACGGTCTGGACAGTCTGTTTTAATATAATCCCAGGCTGCTCCTTTCAATGGGATCTGGTTTCCAAGAAAGAAACACCTTTGTCCCACCTTCAGAGGAAGCACAGCTCACTCTCAGTGTTGCTGGCCAGTCTCTTACCTTTGGATTTTTCCTGGAAAGAATCAGGCCCCAGTTCTGAGTCCACCACACTCCAGGGATGAATGTCAAATCCTCCAAGTAAATCTTCTGACACTCCTTGTCTCACTTGGCTATGGTGAGGAAGAAGCAACTCAACTCTTCTATGCTGTCCAAATGGAAGATCACTCTGGGTTAATGCTGCTGACTGATCCCTCCTCTCCTAGTGTGTCCTGTGTGCATGGTCCACATCTCACTTTCGAATGTGGGGTACATGAAACCTATTTTATTATCCTTAGCCTTTCAAGTCTATGCTGAAACTCAATGCTAAAAAAACAAAAAAAAGGTACTGTTTTGCACATTGCTGTGTTATTTTTCTTTTGTCTGTTTTCCTCTTTTTTTCTAATTCTCCTACATGGATTATTTTATATGATTTGACAGAAGAAAAAAAAGAGTGTTTTTTAATTACTTATCAATTATTTAATTCTGTGGAATCAATTTGGCAGTAGTTGCATATATGTGTTCAACAAAACTTTTAAATATTTTTAAATTAAAATCATAGGATAATTCTCTTGAAATGTGTAATTATAGAATAGTTACAAGTTTCTTTTAAGATTTTGCTACACATGTAACCAGAAAAAAAACACCCCTATAACATGTCACCATGTCCACATCAATGCCACTCTTTGTCTTTCCCCATTAATAATTTCTGTAGCAATTAAAAGAGTCGTGGTAAGGTCAAAAGCTAAGGGAAGACTGCCAGGCTACTCAGAAGAGGTTTTCAGGAATAGCATATCTCTAGTGAAGTTATCATTACCCCAGGACTTAATCACAGCTCTTCAGTCTAAAAATTCAACATAATTAGGGAAGCCAGAATTTATTAGACTTGAGACAACTAAACAAAATCATCTAAGAGTGACATAAATGATATAAATGTAATAGGTCCAAATCTCAGATCATAAACCTAGTTATTCAAGAAATGTTACTTTCTTCATTCTTCCCTATCTTGAACTTTGAAACTTCATGTTGCTGAGGAGACAAATTCTATATTGGTAATTTCATGGTCATCTGTTGATTTCAGGATTCCTGTATTGACTCAGGGTATCCACACAGGATAGAGGTGGATGGTGACACAACTCTGGGAAAGGGCAATCTGGTCTTCTACTATCCTTGATGATTCATCCCCCTCCCCAGAAAAGAAAAAAAAATCTTCCCTGACTCTCAGCAAGCTCCCACTTACCTCCTCAAGCATTCACAGGTTGTCATTAATAGAAGTTGGCAGCCACCCCAATGGAATCACCCTAAAAAATAGCCTAGAGCCAACCTGTACAAGAAAAAAAAAAGTATAAACAAATAAATCAGAGGGGCAAGAGGCAAAGCAGAAAAAGTGGGAAAAATGTGATAAGAAGTTTAAAATTTATTCCAGTGCCTGTGATTTCAAAAGCCATGATAAACTACTTTCCCATTTTCTAGCTTTGGAGTCATCCATGTGGATTTAAGGCTAGTACCAACAAAGAGCTCACAATCCCCAAAAAAGACAGTATAGTATTAACTATGGGCAACTCATCTTCAAGAAAATAACTGAACTGGTAGAGGGAGATTTAATAAATTATAGAACTAAATGGTACCTCTGTGGCCTAGGGAAGTTATTTTATTTATTTTATTTTTTTAAAGTTCAATAGGCATCCACCGTATAGCTATCCTGGTAGAATCTAACCCAGAAACAATGTTGGATTCAATTCTTCAATAATGCATACTTATTACAAGCGTACAATGGAAAACACTGAGTGAGATCAGAGACAGAGTATGCTTATGGCTGGGCTCCCAGAGGGCACAAATAACCACAATACACCGTGAAAGGTAGCAAGTGCCCAAGAGAAGAAAAAATGGAGTGTTACGGGATCTGAGAGGAAGATAAAGTATTTCAAGAAAGGGAATTGGAAAAAGCTTCTGGGGATTTGAGTTGAGTCCTAAATGGCAAGCATATGGAAGTGTGGAGGTGATGAAGAAGGGCAGTGCAAGGCACTGGCATGAGTAGAGGCAAAAAGCCGGAAAGGAAAGGATTGTAGAAGGAAGAATAAGGTTGGAAAGATAGGTTGGGGAACAGACAAGAGAAGCCTTGAAAATCGCCTAAAGACTTTAGAGGATTTTTTTGTTTTGTTTTGTTTTGTTTTGTTTTGTTTTGGTGTTTGTTTGTTTGTTTGTTTGTTTTCCTATGCTAGGGATATACTTGTGATTACTGAGTAAGAGAGTGAAAATATTTGAGCTGTGTTTCCTAAAACAACTGAAAGAAGATTGTAAGTGGGGCTGGAGACAGTGAGAAACCAGAATCTATTGAAACAGTCCAGGTGACGTCTGCAGAAAACCTCACTTGGAACTATGTCACCCTGCTCCTTTGGCGATCCCAGAACCCACCATTTGTTACAAGGGCTAAACAGGATGGGTTTAAATGGTCATTGAACAAGGAAGATGAGAGAGATAGTGAATGGGTCAAGTTTTTCACCTAGTAAAGACTGGAGTCTATAATGAGAAAGACAAGTGAGTTTTGAGAAAAGGACATTGATTCCTACAGATAAATCTAAAACTATGTACAGAGGTTAAGGTCATCTAACAGATGGGAAATTCGGATCATGAACGACTGACAGGATCTTGGAATTCTCTTCTCTCTCTCTCTCTCTCTCTCTCTCTCTCTCTCTCTCAATCTCTCCATCACAACAGGAAGAATAATTTAACAGGGATATTCTCTTTCTCCTTGTAACCCCACCTACCTTCTGCTATAGCCTCAGAACATATGCTACAAACAAAACTTTCATCAAAACATAAAATAAAAAACCCAGGTGATTGTATAGTATCTAGATACAAAAATATCATCAGCTCACTAAAGGTAAATTGTTTAATTAATGACTTGGAGATTTCAGAAAATTACTTAACACTCCACCCCCAGAGATTAGCATATTTAGTTTGTATAAACCCTTCCAGATACATGTAGATATATGGAATATGTCACTAGATTGGTAGGCTTACAAATAGAGAAATATATATTGCCTGGTAAACTTTTCATTTGGAATGATCTTATCATCCATTCATTATCTAAAATAAATTCCTGTGTTCTTTGTTATCTTAAAATGTTGTCATTGTTGCTTTTACATCTCACAGAGTCATCTCAAGGTTAAAATCTACACCAAAGTTAAAGAACTCCATTTAGCTATCTCTTGGACCACATTACTGTCCTTACTTTAATTAGTTATAATATGTATATAGGACATTTGCTGCAAGGGAGCTGGCAGCCTTGACAACCTCCAGGAAGTAAGTAGGAACTACTTTTAATCTCAGGGCTCAGATTCATAAACGCAGGCATCCAGCGGTTCATAATGAGCTCAAGGTCACCTGGCCCATGAGAAGCAGGCCTGGATATCAAAGCCAGGATTCTGTAGACTGAAACTTTTACCTAAGGATGGAAATCTCTTCACAAAATGTTCTGTTTCACACATCTGGACCAGGGAGCCTAGTTCAGCCTCTTCAGTTTACAAACATTGAAATAAAGCTTTTGAGAGGTTTTACGGCTTTGTGGGTCATGTGGATGCTTGACGACTGATCAAGTCATCTCTTTCCATTGTTTTAAAACTGGAAAGAGTACAAAATTTTCCTAAATACTGAAGAAAAAAGGCGTTAAGGGATGCTCTTCAAAATTAAAAAAAAATTTTAATTAAAACAAACTCTTATTTAGTCAAAATTAAAGTTTATTAAAATGAAGAAAAGATAGCCTATTTTGACTTGATGACAGCGACTTAAAAGTGAATTTCATTTTTTTAAAAACTCAGCATCTATTACTTCAATGAATTTTTAAATCAAGTTATTAACTCAATTTTATGATTTTTAATTAACTTTACTTTTTAAACATTGTTTCAAGCTTTGCTACACATTAGAAACAGATTCTGTCAACGTACAAAAGGATTGGTAGGTAGGTTGGAAAATCGTGTGTTTAGAGGTTTGAAAGGTCATACATCAAAATATTAACAATGGATGGTGGGGTTTCAGATCATTTCTATTTACCTTTCTCTTATCTGCGCTTGCTTATTTTCTCCTTTTTCTACAGTAAGTATATATTTCTTATACAATGCAAAAACGACCTTGCCAGTGAACCAATGTTCTTCCCAACCTTTGTGGGAAAATAGTCATTTATTGTATTTGAAAAGCAACAAGCTATTTGTTCATTGCAGTACATACGGTGTGTGGCTTGCCTGCCTAATATCCATTCCAGCCTCTTTCAAGTACATCTTCCTATAGTGTGGTGTTTGGAAAGCTGAAAATTTTAGAGTCCTTTGCAGCAATGCTTTGTAGGGTTCCAGATGAGACTTAATTTCTGTCAATCAGATGCCCTCATGTGAGGCTAGAATTTGAAAGTAAGTGGAATGGGGAGGGAGGCAGGTTGTGGGTGTCGATGGAGGCCAATCACGGCAGAGGCTGCATGTTTCAGCAGTGTCTGCTCCCCAGCCTCCTGCCTCAGCAGCTTTTTACAGCAGCGGTGGCAACTGTACTGGGGACAACAGAGGCAGTGTGATTCTGGGGCCAGGAGCTACTGCTGAAATTCCACCTATCACCTGTTCCTTTGACTTTCGCAATCATAATTTTTCTTATAATATGTCATACGTAGTAAAAACCCCATTCTGCTTAAAACTAGCTATGATACTTCTGCTATCTGCAATTGAGCATTAACCCATGGTCATGTTCAAAGTGTTCTTATATACATACCATCTTTCAAGTTCTCTAACACTAATTTTTCTCCTTTTGTAATTACAACAATATCTGCCTGTTGCAAAAAAGAAAAAGAAAAAAGAAAAGGGATTCAATGCCAAAGTTATACATTAAAAAAATGAGGGGAGCCTGGGGGGGGCTCAGTCGGTTAAGCCTCCAACTTTAGCTAAGGTCATGACCTCAGTTCATGAGTTTGAGCCCCACGACCGGCTCTGTGCTAACAGCTCAGAGCCTGGAGCCTGCTTCAGATTCTGTGTCTCCCTGTCTCTCTGTCCCTCCCCTGGTCTGTCTGTCTGTCTGTCTGTCCTCTCTCTCCCCCTCAATAATAAATAAACATTTAAAAAAAAGAAAGAAAAATGAAAATCTGTCTTCATGCTTTTCACCCCTCAGCTTATATCACAGAATAATCCACTTTAAATAGTTGGTTGTTTCATATCCTTCCAGATATTTTTTTTTTTATCTCTATAGGTGTTAACACACAGAGAAGTAGGTTTTTTATTTCATTTTTATAAAAATGATGATGCCATATATATAAAGTCTGCAACTTGATTTTTTAAAAATATTTTTATGTTGGGCGCCTGGGTGGCGCAGTCGGTTAAGCCGACTTCAGCCAGGTCATGATCTCGCGGTCCGTGAGTTCGAGCCCCGCGTCAGGCTCTGGGCTGATGGCTCGGAGCTTCAGATTCTGTGTCTCCCTCTCTCTCTGCCCCTCCCCCGTTCATGCTCTGTCTCTCTCTGTCCCAAAAATAAATAAAAAATAAAAAAATAAATAAAAAAAAAACGTTAAAAATATTTTTATGTTTGCGTGTGTTGGTTACCTGATTCTTTGGACTACTATACATTATTCTGTGCTGTGGAGAAACTAAAATATATTATGACGTTCTATGGATGGACAAGTAAATATTTAGAAACAATGTAGTAATAATCACTCATTATATATCTTTATGTGTACATTTGAATATCTCTTAAGATAAATTCTAAAACCTAAATACGAAACATTTAAATGTTGTAAGATTGCGTTTAGCAATGTTTAAAAAAAAATGTCTGTTTTGCTTCTTACTGTATCACTGGTGCTCAGAACAGCATCTGCCATGTAGAAGGCACTAAATAAATATGTGTGAAATGAATGCCAAGTGAATGATTGAAAATAGATTAGGAAATGCATTAATGCAATTCATCACATGAATAGATTAAAGGAGAAAAAAGTAAATACATACACAACCACTATGACGGATATCCCCACAAGTCAAGTAAAACTCCATATCCATTCCTGATTTTTAAGAAAAAGTATTCATCATGAAATAGAATATCATTAATCTGATAAAAGGACTTATCAGAAACCAACAGCAAAATATATTTCTAAATATTTATAAAAGAAAGGTTAGTTATCACCTTCAAGAACTCAAATATGAATAAAAATAAGCTCGCAGACCTGAAGTGGAAAAGAAAGCAAAAATATTAAAATAAGATATAAAATATTAAAGATCTATATACTTCCACAAAGAAATGCAAAGTAAGTCTAATCAAAAAGCAAAATCATCAGCCACACAAGTTCATTGAGTTTACTCAGAGGAAGTTCATCATACTGGGGGCAGGCCAGGTGGCTCAATTTTATATCTAGGAAACGACATGGCCAGACAAGGAACTATGCTCAAGGAAGTGACGGGTTAGCCTGTAGCTCTTCTGCCTCCTTTCCAATATTCCTGGTCTCATCAGCAGAAACAAAAAACTTATTCCCTCCTTTTCCCTAATGCTCTGTTCTATTGGTTTGAAATGCTTCTTATCCCCATCCCCTAATTATGGTTGTTTGTAGGATATGGACAGGCCAAGAACAAGACCCTTTTCAACTTCAGGAAACTCTAGGATGTAAATTCAAATTACAGGAAACCACCAAGTGTTCCCAAACTGGAATATTATATAACCACTAAAAAAAATATGCAACTTTATGCGTCCTTATAGGGGAAAAAAATACCCTAAGCTGTGTTATAATTTTTTTTTTTATTTTTTACTTTAGAGAGAGGGAAGGGGAGAGGGGCAGAGAGAATCTTGAGCAGGCTCCGTGCTGATGTGGGGATCATCCATGCTGATGCGGGGATCAATCCCATGACACTGGGATCATGACCTGAGCTGCAATCAAGAGTCAGATGCTCAACCAACTGAGCCACCCAGGTGCCCCTACCCCACGCTGTGTTAAATGAAAACCTAGGGTAGCAGTATGTAGAAGCATGATTATATATGCAAATGTTTTTGTTTCTTTCTAACAACTTTATTGAGATCTAATACACATAAGTTTACCTATTTAAACTGTACAATTCTGTTATTTAAGTGTATTTACAGGACTGTACACCTATCACCATAATCTTATAGAATCTTTTCATTATCTCAAAATGTAACTCTGTACCCATTAATAGTCACTCACAATTCTCCCGCATCCAGACCCAGGTAACCACTAAGATACTTTCTGTTTCTATAGATTTGCCTATTCTATACAGCTGATATTATGGAATTATATAATACATGCTCTGATGTGACTAGCTTCTTTCACTTAGCACGATGTTTCCAAGGTTCATTCATGTTGTACCATATATCAGTACTGCATTCCTTTTTATGGCCCCATGATATTTTATTGTATGGATATATTATACTTTATTTATCCAATTGTCTATTGATGGACATCTGGGTTCTTTCCACTTTTTTGGCTGCTATGGATAATGTTTCTATGAGCATTTGTGTACAAGTTTTTGGGTAAACATATTTTTATTTTTCCTGAGTATATATTGAGGAGTAGAATTACTGAGTTGTATGGTAACTCTATGTTTAACATTTTGTGGAAGTGTCAGACTGTTTTCCAAAGCGGGTACATTTTACATGCCCACTGGTAATGCGTGAGGGTTCCAATTTCTCCACATCCTCCACATTCTCACTAATATCTGCTATTGTCCATTCTTTTTTTTTTTTTTTAATTTTTTTTTCAACGTTTTTTATTTATTTTTGGGACAGAGAGAGACAGAGCATGAACGGGGGAGGGGCAGAGAGAGAGGGAGACACAGAATCGGAAACAGGCTCCAGGCTCCGAGCCATCAGCCCAGAGCCTGACGCGGGGCTCGAACTCACGGACCGCGAGATCGTGACCTGGCTGAAGTCGGACGCTCAATCGACTGCGCCACCCAGGCGCCCCTGTTCACTCTTTTATCATGGCCATCCTACCAAGAGTGAAATGGCATCTCATTTTGGTCTTAATTGCATTTTCCTAATGACTAATGATGTGGAGCATCTTACCATGTGCTTATTAGCCATCTATACATCTTCTTTAGAGAAATGTCAGTCCAGAGCCTTCGCCCATTTTTCAACTGGATTCTCTTTTAATCATTTGTGGTCATATATTTATATATTTTGAATACAAGTCCCTAATCAGATATATGACCTGCAAATATTTTCTCCCATTCTGTGGGTCGTGTTTTCACTATCTTGATGATGTCCTTTGAAGCACAAATTTTTTTTAACTTTAAAGTATAATTGATCTCTTTTATAACTTTCACTTCTGGTGTCATATCTAAGAAATTTTTGCCTAACCCAAAGTTCTGTGTACACTTTCTAAAGCACATAAAAACCCCTATGTAAGTATTTGTGCCTTTTCTTCTTTAAAGATTCACAGTGCTTAACTTTGTGAAGAAGGACAAGGGAAAGGAAAGAGAATTTTATGTTTTACTTTATTCATGTGTATGGTAGAAATATTTTACCATCTTCATATTTCACTTCTATTTTAAATATTTTTTTAAAATTCAGATTAATTACTAATCAATAACAACTGACTACTGTTGGCATTTTTGAAGGCCTAATAGATGACAGTCCTGTTTTCTGCCTGAATTCAGAACGGAGTGAGATACAGATACAGGAATCAGAGAGGTGGAAGCCATAATGTCAACCTGATTTCTGATAAAGCTATATTGTAGGGAATAGCTTAGAGTAAGCACCAGGTAGACCAGTTAAAACACCCTGACACCCCTCACCCTGGTTTATACCTTGAAACAGTCTACCTAAAAAAAAGTTTGAGTCTAAGAATATATACACTTCATAAGGATCAGCTCCTAGCACTGTTCATGGGGAAAGAGAATAGCAACAAGAGAAAGGATCCTCCACTACTAAAAACTTTTCATCTATTAGCTTCACCCAATAGAAAATTGTGAACGGATGCCTTTCATCCACCAACCGCTTAGCTCATCCTACCTCCATGGTAAGAACTAATGGTTGAGGCAAAAGGCTTAAACATTTAAGAAAAGCCCCTCTCTGTGAACTACTGAGAGCAGGGAAATAAGCATCTCTCCTCAGCAATGACCATAAAATCTTAAGCTACACTAGATAGAACTTTGTACCTAGATGTTGTATATCCTTATATCTGCTCCTGATGATCCCACTATAAAATTGCTATGTACATGCTAGTAATTGGTAATTAAGCAGCAAACTGAGGACCTAAACCACTTTGGAAACCCCAAGGCATCTACACAGGCATCACATTTCCTGTGGAGAAAATTTTTGGAAAGAAGCTCAAGATTTCAGTTTATAGGATTTATACTCCAAATGCAGAAAACATAAAAAGAGCATTTTAATTCTAAAGCACAAGAATGGAGCAAGAGAATAGAAGTCTCTTCAATACAGGAAAAAAAATCAGCAGAATAGTTACTGAACTATTTCCTGCTTACCACCATGGTAAGCACTAAGACTGGAGTTTTCTAGCCCATATGCTGCAGTACCTAGTGCTCCAAAAGACTGATGCTCTCAGCCCTCAGGAAAGATGGGCAGAGTGTGGAGTCATTAGAACCCACAGGTTGGTCACTTCCAGTCCGATCAGCCTTTCTCATTTCCCTGGTGGGTCACTGACAGATCAAGATCTGTAGTGTTTGCCTTGACATAAACAATGTTGGAAAGCACTGTGACATTAAGATACAGGAAAGACTAAGGTTTTTTAGAAATCTCACCACTGAGTGAGTGAGACAGACATTAAGCAAATAACTAGTTACTAAATGCAATTCAGTAAGTGCTAAAAAAGAAACATAAACATATGAAAGCCTCATTTAAGGTACCACAACAATAGCTTATCTTGGTTGGGAAATTACTATGTGTGAACCCTGGGGTAAGCAGTTTACAAACATCTCCATTGTGCCTAAGAACCCTCCAAGGCAGGTTCTATTATAATTCCCTTTTACAGATGAAAACATTATGGCACAGAAAAGTTAGGTGGCTGCTATTTGAACCTGGAAACCATGCCCTTAAGCACTGACCACAGACAGCTTCAGCCATCCAGTCATGATCAAGAAGTATTTAAATATGGTGCTGAATGATGCCTCAAATGCCTTCTCACTTAATTCTTGGGACATTTGGTTTGAGTGAATCCTTGCCTGAAACCATTGGGGTAAATAAATAATACTATATTTTGAGGCTTTAAACAACCAATAAAGGCAATAAATTCATCACATTCATTTAAATATAAAGCTCCAAATTGTTCACAGCTGAGCAGAATCACATGTTCGTGAGGACAAAGCCGATACAGTGTCTTTTTCATCTTCGGTTCTTAGCACAGTATCTAGTGTAGATGAGGAACTCAACAACACTTGTTGAATAAATGAATGAACAAATAAATGAAAGAACAAGTTAAAAGAGTTGAGGGACACACACAAAAAAATGACAACACTACAGAGGATAAATGAGGACATCTCACTATCCAAATATATATATATATATATATATATATATATATATATATATATAGGTACCTTCATTACCTCTGATGATACAAAAGTTATGTAAAGGTCATAGTGCATAGTGTTGACATTAAGATTATTATGTTATTTGAATTTTAGAATATTACATTTCCAAGAGACATAGAAGATACTTAGTCTGACTCAGTTTTAAAAGCCTCCCTGGTAACCGAACAGGATGTGATTTGGCCTCAATTTAACTACATTCAATGGTAAAAAGCTGTTGGTGACCACTTTAAATTGTTTAATATACAGAAGTCTTCCCTGTCTTAACCCAGTATCTCCTTTATGGTCCTAGTTCTACTACTAGAAAATAGGTACAACAATCTAATCTTTCCAGCTTATGATGGCCCACCAAATATTTGAAGACATTCATCATGTCTTCTTGTTCTCATTCCCATATCTTTCTGCTTTCCCAGAGTACCATTTCTTTGTATTAATTTCATACAACATGTTGATGCATGTATATTGCAACAGGATGGGAACATGATTAATGGAAAATAGCCACAATCATGGTTAGAGGCTTGAGAAGTCCTTTTAACAGCGCATATTTGGAATATGTCTCCCAAGTTCTCCATGAGAATAATATAGGTAAATACCATTTACCTCTCTTCCCAGCATGAGGATTCTGCCAGGCATATACATATGTTCATCTTCACATTTTCATGGGGCAATTTTTATACCCTCATGGCTTCCTCTCTCTCCTACTCTTGAGTCTGTGTTTATATACTCAACAAGCACAACAAAATAATGCAACATGACCCTAAAGTATTTACTGTGCAACTAACTGAAGAAAAGACAAGTTTCCAGGAATATCCCTCAGCCTGCCAATAATTCAGGTCTGGCTAAGTTTCATTCCTATGTACCCAGATATTTTTCCCCCATTTTTTTCTCTCATCCTAATTCCCTTCCTCTTGTCTTAATTTTTCCAATATTTAGTTTTTCATTCCAGGAGAATGAAGGGCCCCACACACCACATGCTAAGTCAGTACTGTTGTAGAAAAATCAATTCGGGCTCAGAATATAAAAACAAGGCTTTGCTGTTTATACAAACTGACCTGCAGGAAATAAGAAGCAATGAAAGAAGGAACCGTGCTCCAGTTCCCTAACACATCTACATGACAGACTTTGGTTGATACTGGGCACAATCCAAGATCCTCCAAGATTTGCTTTGTGATCAGGAGGGTAGGGGGGTGTGACATGACATTCAGTTAAGGAAAATGAGATCTCACAACATCCAATTGGAAAAGCAAGGGTGAGATGCGTACAAGAGGACATTGCAGATTTATAAAGGGGGTCTCAATATCTGTCTAGGAGGATAAAATATTAAGGATCCCTGTTAGTTGAGAATTTTATCCTTTTGAAAATCAGACAGAGTTTGTAGCTCATAAATCTTATTTCTCTCTTCAATATAGAATAGGCTGTGAGTCTCATTTCTAAAGGGCAACTTGTTCCTTTACCTGTCCCTAGAGAAGATTTCAGTGTGAGCTACATGTGGAGCTATTTTGTTCATTGTCTCATGCTCCCCCCACCTTTTGGCCACAGGGGACTTTTAATGTTTTGATGTGGGTGGAGAGTAGTAGTTTCAAACTGTCATGATTGACTGAAGTCCCACTAAAAAAAAAGAAAAAAAATTTATATATATTTAATCTGGCTCTTTAAAATTACGTTAAGGAATTGCTTCTCTCTTTTAAGAAGTCATTTTTTTTTTTGCCATTTAGTAATGAAACATAATTGCACAAACTGATGTTAATTTATAACAACAGAACAATAAAATATTGATGAAATAAAAACCCCCAGACTCCAGAAATGAAAACAGGCATTTAAATCAATTCTTCACACAGCACCGAAACAATCTTTCTAAAGCATTAACCAATTTGTACTTCTTGCTTAAAACACTTCACTGGCTTCCTGCCATTTGTAAAATAAAGTCCAAACTCATTAGTAAGATAAAATATTTCCTTTATAGTTGATTCTTGCTCATTGCTCATATCCCACCATTCAGATGTGATCTTGTTTCATACTCCAGCAATACTAAGCTACTCCCAGTTCTCCAAATAAATACATCAAGCTATTTTATGCCTCCTTGCTTGCATGTTTTTCATGCTAATGGAATTCCCTTCTGCAATGTCCACCCAGTAAAATCCCATTCATCCTTCAAAATCCAACCCAGATTTTACCTGCTCCAGGAAATCTTTGTATTAGTGCTTTCCTGAATGAATCCATCACTCTTTCCTCTCTCTGCCATCTCGGCACCTCATCCATATTCCTATCTTTCTAGTGTTTTATTTAACTCCAATGTCTTATAGGCTCTTTGGGAACAAACTAATTTTTGTGTCAGAGTACAAGAACACTCTATAGGTGCAAGTATTTCACAAAAAAATTTAAATTAGATGACAGTTTAGATTATCTGATTAAAAAATATTCTATTTTCATAGACTCTCCAAAATGAAAGCAAATACTAGTATTTTAATGTTATATAGCTCAAACTTGATCCTCACAGTAATCTTACAAAGTGAGCAAGATAAATATTTTTTACATCATTAATACAGAACAGCTAGTATGTGGAAGTGCTAGAATCAGAACCTAAGACTTTTGACTCCTATGTTGACTAATATTCTACATAGTACCTACTTTGACAACCAAAAACTCACTCTGAGAGACTCTTCTGATCAGGTAGCTTGATGAAAAGGACCCCACTGGGATTAATCTCTAATTATGCTGAGGGAATGAAGCCCCCGGAAAGAGTATATAACACATGACACCATTTATATAAAACTCTAGAATGGTGGTTCTCAGTCAGGGTCAATTTTGCCCCCTAGGGGACATTTGGCAATGTCTGGTGACATTTTTGTTTGTTGCAACTGGGCCAAGAGTGCTATACACATTTGGTGGATAGAGACAAGGGATGCTGATAAACGCCCTGCTGTGCACATGACATTATTCTACAACAAAGAATTATCTGCTCCCAAATATCAACAGCACTGACACTGAGGTCAAGGTTATCTACTATAGAAAATGCAAACTAATCTATAGTGACAGAAAGGAGATTAGTAGTTGCTTAGGGATGGGGGGCCAAACAAGGATGGGAGGAAGGGATTACAAAAGACCACCAGGAAACTTTCAGGGGTGATAGATACATCCACTATCTTGATTTTAGTGATCATTTCATGTGTGTAAACATGTGTTAAAACCAATGAACTTGTACATTGAAACATTACTCATCTATTAATGCCCCAATAAAGCTGTTCTTTAAAAAAGTTCAAAAATTAAGTGACAGAACAACAACGAGAAAAAAAATCTTCTCCCACATTGTTTAAGGGTTGGTCTGTGTGACTAATAAAATACAGGTATTATAGTATGTCACTTCCAAGATTACCTATAAAAGGCACTTTGGCTTACCTCTCACTCTGTTTCTTTGACATGCACCCTGGAGTAAACCAACTGCCATGTCATGACCAGCCTTGTGGAGAACCCCATATGGTAAGAAACTGAGGCTGGTGACCAACAGCCAGCAAGAAACTGGGGCTTGTGAACAGCCATGTGAGGGAGGATCCCCCAGCCCCAGTTAAGCCTTCAGATGACAATTTAACTGCAACTTCATAAGAGATCCTGAGCCAGAACCACTCAGCTAAACCATTTCCTGAATTCCTGACCCTCAGAAACTCAGTGAGGTACTAATAAGTGTTTATTGTTTCAAGTTGATAAGTTGTGAGATAGTTTGTTATACAGTAATAAGTAACTACTACACCAATCTACTCCTCAAAGATGGGAGTTAGACATAAGCTTACATTCGGTATGTATATCTTAGGATGCCCACATGCAACCTGAGAGCTACTTTTAGAATGGCATCTCAGAGCCTATAAATGATCCAATATACTCTGGACAACATAAGGAAAGGAAGAAGGATATAGGGTGGTCAAGGGAGCAGATGTAATCTGATCTGGTCCCTCAGGGTCTCTATAAAGGAGTTGGGAAAAAGACATCTCTTTAATCCAGAACAACTACCTGAAGCTGGTTGGGAAGCACAACTTGGAGACCTTAACATAAGTCTTTCTTAGCTGATTGTTCCAAACAGAGCAAGGGCTGGAAGGTGATTCACAAACTAAGTAGAGACTTAATAGCCAAACAATTCACTTAAAATCTGTACTGTTAAACCCACAGCTTTGGGTCTCCAGACATTGTCTCCAGAAGACCCTAGTTAAAATACCTCATGGAATTGATTAATAGTGTTCATTTCCCCTCTTTTTTCCCCCAAAGGTACAAAGAGAAGAGAAAAACATTAAAATAGGGATAAAGGTTGTTTCAACTGGAGTGCTATCAAGAGCCATTAATTTAAAAATAAATGACAATAACAAAGACAAAACCACAAAGTGATTCACAACCTTAGCTGCATGTGGGAATTACACAGGGGGCTTTAAAAAATACTGATGCCCAGAACACACTCTATATCTCTTACTTCAGTGTGTTTGAGGGTGAGAAGCAGTTAGCCATGTTATTTTTAAAAACTCCCTGGATGATTCCAATATGTAGCCATGTTTAAGAACGGCTGAGGTGTGGGATATGAGACATCCAAGAAGAACACTGCAAGAGCAAGAAGAGAAAGAAAAACAAACCACTGAATTCAATAAAGTTGTCTCAGCCCTTTCAAAGGATACCTAATGCTCTAGCTCCCACTATTTACTTGACAACATAAACTCATCAAGCTATCTCAGTATTGTATTCCTCATTTTTCACAGCACCAAGCATGCTGTTAACGTTCTATAAATGTTAAATAATAACAATAGTTTGCTGTCAGATTTCTCTTTATAGTTGTCATTACTGTAAAGCTGGATGTCAGGGGAGATGTTTTGTTCAGCAAGTTCCAATTATTTGGATATCACAGTACTGGTCAAATCATAGTCTACCACAAACCCCAGGGCAGTGAAGGTACAAGTGGAGTGTCAACAGAAGCAGTTCCTGGAATGGTACCTTATCTTTCTTACAGCTACGTGGTTCCACTGGCTTTCCAGAAAATCTGGGTCTCTGTCTCCCATTTGGCAGTCACCCTAGATTTCTCCCCATTGTTAGGATGTGCTGTGACCTGAACCCAAAATCCAGCAGACTGTCTCCCAGAGGAGCGGCCCTCTGGCTCTTCTCTCTCTTAACAAAACATTTCCAAAATCACCCGCTCTGAACATTTTGGGTAGTTGCTGTAAAAGGAACACTGAAGTGTGTAAAGTCTGGGGAACCCTCCAGGTGTTGATAAGGAAAAAAACAATTAAGGATCAAAGCCTTAAGAAAATTACATTTCCAATGTCATATTAAATGACCTTTAATTGTGAGTAGCTAAGAATTATTCCACGTCCAGGCTCTCATGTGTCTACCTGGTATCTTTACATTACAAAATCCAAGCTTCTGCTTTGTTTTAATAATGTCTTTAAGCTTCCACTGGGACTTTCTTCAATACACAAAGATGTTAATTGGCGAACAAGAAAAGTACTTGAAGGACTTCATGACCTACAATTATTCTTTAGGAAAGTTAGATTTTTGTTTTAACATATGAAAGAATATTTGTGCCTTCTCTTCTCAGAGAAAACCTGTAGCCATTAATTCTATCAGCATATGGCTAGCGTATGTTTTAGAATTGTGAACAAGAGTTTCTTCTGTCAGAGGTAGCATTCCAAAAAAAATTTAATGAGAAAATAAAGCAAGAGAAATGCAATTCTCTTGTGAATGCAAACACCTAATTCAATGAATTACACAGTAGACAAAAAATGAGGAAAATGCAAACAGGATACTGGCTCCTCATTTATGTGAAGAACTTTATTTTATTTATTTGTTATTTGTTTGGGTGCATGAACACACACACACACACACACAGGCTCAAAGTTTCAAATTTTCTTCTTTTCTAATCCAGAGACCAAAGAAGTTCTAGGATGTTATTTATTTTCTTAGTAAAAAGGACTTCCACCACAGTAATACCACACATTATACACAGCTCATTGAGAAGAGGTAAGGAGGTACTACACGGCAATGTTAATGTTTTGGGGTAATTTGTGTGCCTGAAGTTCCTTACTATAATACTTTGAACCTGAGAGACGCAATTATTATGTAGCAATAAAAGACAATTGTTATTGAAGGCTTACTTGTCCATTATCTGGGTTTCAGGTACATTTTTATTGCTGCTTTGTGCAATTGTATGATGGAACCATGGCACATGAAAGCACAATGACAGGGGCACCTGGGTTGCTCAGTCGGTTAAGTGTCTGGCTCTTGACTTCAGCACAGGTCATGCTCTCACGATTCGTGGATTCGAGCTCTGCATCGGGCCCTGTGCTGGCAGTGTGAAGCCTGCTTGAGATTCTCTCTCTCTCTCTCTCTCTCTCTCTCTCTCTCTCTCCCCTTCTCCCACTCATATGTTCTGTCTCTCTCTCAAAATAAAGAAATAAACTTTTTTTAAAAAAGCACAATGACACAATGTAAGGCTTTTGATTATAGCACTGTTTGTAACTGCAAATAACTGGGGAAAAACTAAATATCCATCAACAGGAATATTTTAAATAAACTGTGTTATATCTGGTCAGTAAAATATTCAACAGTGTTAAAACAATGTGATGAGTGATGAAATTCTCTTTAACAAATACAGTTATATGAAAGTCAAAGGTGCAGTTTAGTACATATAATATGCAATCATCTGTGGGACTGAAAGAGGATTAGACATGTATATGAAACTTATATGTACATAGGCTAATGAAAAAAAAATTACTACAGAGAAGAGGATTGAAAGAGTAAGAACTAGGGGCAGGAAGGAGAATTTTTTACCTTTTTGTTCTGTGTTGTATGTTGTCTGTATCTTTCTTTAAAAGACTTTAACGTAGATAACATGACATATGTGTGTACATCCAATATTTTTACCTTATTCCTGTACCTGGGATGGGGGGGTGTTAGTTAATATTTGAAGTTCCTTAATCAGAAATACACATTTGAATAATTATTAATAATAATTATCTTTTAAAAGTGCCAATCAAAAGCCCACACTGCATAAATAGGTTAATATAATCACATCATTACTCTTGTTTTCTGATCAATAGAAAAGGTCATATTAGTTTAAAAAATAGATTATATTGATTTATTCATATTTAACAAATATTGATTAAGCCACTCTGTGAAAACAAGTGTTTTTAGCACTTTCTCTATATCAATGAACACAAACAAAGATTTGTATTCTTGTAGTAATCTAATACATTTTTTTTAAAAGACTGTTTTCATTAATAAGATTAGTGGGTTTGACTTCTTTTCCAGCTATGATGGGTGAAATAGTATATGACTTTCCCCTCAACACAAATAATTAAGCAATTGTTTGCAGACACTAAAAAACAGGGAGCCCAGGAAAAACAGGGAGGCCAGGGAGGCAAATAAGGTGATTCCTACTTGCTGCCCTGGTTTTCTGCCTCGAGGCACTTTCCAGAAAGTGGCACAGAAATGGGGACACCAAACAAACCACCGTGGTCTTGCTGATCAGAACTATGGAGGCAGCTGAAATTTGCAGGCAAGAAAGTAGAGGAGTGTATACAGAGGAATAACTCAAGAAATATGCACAGGCAGTCTCCTGAGTCGGAAAAACTAAGGGTGACTGTAATCTGAATACTTTCCCATGCTCACACAGGGCTGGGAGACATCCAAGCTACAAACAATGTGGAGACTTCACTGAAGCAAAGGTGCATTCAATAGACACCCCAGAAGGGCCATGCCTTAGTAACAATGTTAAACTGGTCTTACAGTAAGGACTACACAAGATTCACTTTAACAAAGCTTAAGAATAAGCCTCAATGTTGTGATAGTTCACACCATCTATTCTGCCTGCAAAACAAACTTTAACATTCTTTCTAAAAAAGACAACAAAATCTTGGGGCACCTGAGTGGCTCAGTCAGTTAATTGCCCGACTTCAGCTCAGGTCATGATCTCATGGTTCATGAGTTCCAGCCCTGCATCAGGCTGTCTGCTGTCAGTGCAGACTGCTTAGGATCTTCTGTCTCCCTCTCTATACCCCTCCTCCCCCTTAAAATTGAATAAAAATGAATAAACCTTTTTTTTTTAGAGACAGCAAAATCTTGATTCTCAATAATGTAATATTACAATGTCTGGCATCCAATCAATAATTACTAGACATGTATAAAAAAAAAGGCAGAAAAATGTGATCCATAACCAGCAAAAAAAAAAAAAAAAAAAATCAAAAGGTCACAGAATGTCAGAGACAAGGGAATTACAAAAACTTTAAAACAGCTATTATAATTATGTTCTATATTTAAAGAAAAACATAAACAAAATGAAGAAATGAAACCAATAACAAATAGGAACTTCTAAAAATAAAAAAGTGCAGTCTCTGAAATGATAAGTTTACAGAATGTACGTAGTATCAATATGGCAAAAGAAACCATCCACATGGAATCATAGAAAGAAAAAAACTGAATAAAATTAGCATATAGTTACTTATGGAATAGTAGCAAGAGCTCTCATATATGTGAAATTAAAGTAGTGAAATTCAGTAGGGGGTGGAAGAAGAGAAAAAAGAATTAATGGACAAATTTTTTCAAAAACTGTAAACTTACAGAAATCCAATATGTTCAACAAATCCCAAGTAGGCACATCATAGCCAAATTGCTGAAAACCATCTTTAAGACTTTAAGACTGCTAAAAACAGTCTTAAAAGCAGTCAGAAAAAGAAAACACATGACTTAAAGGGAAAAAAAGGGGGGATTACATTGATAAATCATCAGAAATAACTGAAGCCAAAAAGACAATAGGATGGCACCTTTACAACGATGGAGGGAAAAACTATCAATCACAAATTCTATACTCAGTGAAATTATACTCTAAAGATAAAGACAAAATAAAGGCTTTTATCAAAAAGGGAGAGAGAAAGAGAGAGCTATCACTACTAAAGGAAGTTCTTCAGATTGAAATAAAAGGACACTTACAGAAACTCAAATCTATGTAATAGGATGAAGACAGCTGGACATGACTAGTATGAAACTAATATATGGCTTGTATTTTCTAATTTGTCTTATTAAAAATAACAATATATTGTGGGGTTTATAACATATGAAGAAAGATAATAACAATGATAGCAAAAAGAACAGGAGGGAGAAGAGGAAATATACTGTTTAAGGTTCTTCTATATGAAGTGGTATATTATTTTAAGATCTGGTAAATTAAAATACAGATATTATAAATCTATAATAGCCAATAAAAAATTCAACACAGAGGTAAATCCAGAAAGCTAACTACAATAAAATATCTATACTTTATATGTTTATTCAGCATGTGAATTTTGTGTTGTTTGTGGTATCTGTTAGCTCCACAAAAATGTGTGATATTTTTGTGATTTCTCTTTCTTTTCTATTTTTCTTTTCTTTCTTTCCTTAGTTCTTTCTTTCTTTCTTTCTTTCTTCTTTCTTTTTTCTTGTTCTTTTAAACAGCAGGGAAGGGGCACCTGGGTGGCTCAGTTGGTTAAGCATCCAACTTCAGCTCAGGTCATCATCTCAAGGTTTGTGAGTTTGAGCCCTGCTTCGGGCTCTGGGCTCTGTGCTGACAGCTTCAGATTCTGTGTCTCCTTGCCACTCTGCCCCTCCTCTGCTCACGCTCTCTCTCTCTCAAAAATAAATAAACATTAAAAAAAATTGTTTTTTTAAAGAGCAGAGGAGGGACACAGAGAGAGAGAGACAGAAGATCCAGACCAGGCTCTGCCCTGTCATCCCAGGGCCTGATGCAAGGCCCAAACCCACGAACCGTGAGATCATGACCTGAGCCGAAGCCAGACACTTAACTGAGTCACCCAGGGGCCCCTGTGATTTTTCTTTCTATTTAAATACATATTTTTATCTCGAGTTTTGTATTTAGAATTTGGTGTTATATTTTTCTTTTTTTCAAGTTTATTTATTTATTTTGAGAGAGAGTGTGTATGTGAGCAAGGAAGGAGGCAGAGAGAAAGAGAGAATCCCAAGCAGGCTCTACACTGGCAGCACAGAGCCAGATGTGGGGCTCGAATTCACAAACCATGAGATTGTGACCTGAGCCAAAATCAAGAGTCGGATGCATAACTGACTGAGCCACTCAGGCACCACTTGTGTTATTTTTTTCTTAAAAAGAGCTCTCAGAATTATTTAAGGTTTAGTCCACATAAGACCTGTAGGTAAGGTACTCAGAGGGCCTGTAAGAACAGAGATGGCTCTCCCTCATGCTTTCAGAACAGGCTATTTTTTGTGCCTGCTTGCTGTTTTTATATGTGACAGAATGGGGTCTAAAACTTGTTTCCAAAGTACTATACTACCCAGTAAGGAGGTTGTTAGGGAGAAGACTGAAAGCAGGGTAGTCATTTATCATCTAATTAAGCACACTTTTAAAGAGTGCTCAACTACTGACTGAATGGTACACTAGGACAATAGGCACAAATGGAGGCTGGTCCAAGCAAACTGAACCAGCATCCCTTGTCTCTTCTAACTACTGGATGCTATAGAAAACCCCCAAAAAAGAACTTTGACAAGACCAAATGGACTTAGGTCGATAAGTAACATTTAGAATTTGTACATGTATGTATATATACATAAATTTACATATGTAGGTACATGTGTGCATATATGTATACATGTGTGCATGTGTATATACATATCTGTGCACATATTCTTATATATATACTATGTATGCATGTGTATCTATAAGTATATATTTGTGTGTGCATGTATGTGTATAGCACATGCATGAGTTCAAACTGTTTTGCGTATGTTTATGTGTGTATATGTACACATACATGTGTATATACATATATGTATATATATGTGCATATATACATACACACATGTATATGTACTTCGATTTTTCAAAATAAAAACAAAATCTGATTTTTTTTTTTTTTTTATAACTTGACCACGGGGCACCTGGGTGGCTCAGTTGATTAAGCATCTGACTTCGGCTCAGGTCATGATCTCACAGTTCATGGGTTCAAGTCCCGCCCCAGACTCTGTGCTGACAGCTCAGAGCCTGGAGTCTGCTTCAGATTTTGTGTCTCACTCTCTCCCTGCCCCTCCCCTGCTTGCACATGCTCTCTCTCTCTCTCTGACTCCCTCAAAAATAAGTAAACATTTTAAAAAATTTTAAATAACTGGACCATCATTTCAGGTATGTACTCTCTTTGGGAACCATTTAAGATGTGGTTTTAGTGTCACTTTGTACTCAAAAGATACAGATACCCAAGAACAAAATGAGGGACTTTTTTTTAGGTAGAAGAATTCTATTACTTGCATTATTTGTCTTCCTTAGGGAATCCAGTTTCCATTATTAGCACAGTAGGAAAACTACAGATGTCAATGCTTTCTCAGAACGCTGTCAAGGCAGAGGTGAGAGTGGGTGACAAGGGAGATACTTAAAGGGCTCTAAAGGCAAGAGCTACATCAGGTAGCTCTTCTGGGCATCTTTGTCTTTGTGTTTCATCCCCAAACCTTCTTCTTTCTATGCGACTACCCCCAGAAGGAATATATGCTTCATGAGCAGCATCTCATGAAGTGAGTAAAGATGGCTAGAATTCTCACAATCCTATATCTGGTATGGTTTCCTTAGACTCTAGAATTTGAAGTCAGACATTGCCATACAAAATCATCAAATCAGCCAAGTTTTTGAAAATCTCAGATATCACTGATTCTCTGTGTCTATTTCCTATTTGGAAAGGAATCTATCATTTCACATTTCCCAAAACGGCTGCAAATTGGCTTTCACAAGAAGAGGCTCTCAGCACACATGCCAGTCAATGCAGGTTTCCAAATGCAAGGTGACAGCAGAGTCATTAGGAGAAAATATACACTTGGTGTGACTTCACATTCAAGTGGCTTTCAGTTTCTCGTTTGACAGTATGTTAGGCAGTGAAAAGTGAAGATGTGCAACGGAGAAAACAAAACTGCTCAATCTTAAGTGACTGTGATTAAATCAACATTTAGATGAAGAACAATTTTTCTGAAAAAATAGATTCTGCTGGGGGTGTCTGGTTCAGGCGATGGCACATGCAACTCTTGATCTTGAGGTTGTGAATTCAAACCTCACGGTGTGTATGGAGATTACTTAAAAATAAAATCTTAAAGAAAATAGAGTCTTCTGTCTATGGCTGTCATGAAAAATAAATTTTAAAAGTTTGTTTTAATAGAAGTTGGAATGCAGTTAACAGAATTGTTTGATTTTTCTTTTGATTTCCTGTTTTGTCAATATTTCTAATATTGTTTGTACCAAGTGTAGTTGTCATTGTTCCCATTGTCATCAACAACTCTGAAGGGACATTTTCTATGGAATGAATGAATGAATGAATGGGAGGATCACAGAAGTTTAGGGAATTGAAAGCTGCTGATTGGCTCTGCAGGTCAGTGCAGGGTCTCAGGCCTCCCTCCTCCATGAGGTCTCTTAGTGCTGCTTCACTCTCTCTTCTGCAATTCTGTTCTCTTTTCTTACTTTTTTCTTTTTGTCTTTATTTCCTTTATCTTAGGTACACAGAATTAAGTTAGTTATGCTCTGCTATGGCACACCATTATCCCTAGTTTATTCTCTTTGCTTTCTTTTATTTTATTACCTGTCTGCTTTGTTTCTCTGTTGCCATCACATTCCCTTTCCCCATCTCTAAACACCTACTTCACTGTATCTAAAGTAGGCCCCTAGTATGCTGTCCTCATGTATATTAATATGTATCCCAAAAATATTTTTGTGTTGGGGTGCCTGGGTGGCTCAGTCAGTGGAGCGTCCGACTATTGATTGCAGCTCAGGTCATGATCCCAGGATTGTGGGTTCGAGCCCTGAGTTGGGATCCATACTGGGTGCAGAGCCTGCTCGAGATTCTCTCTCTCTCTCTCTCTCTTCCTCTGCCCTCTCCCCTACTCAAGCTTTCTCTATAATGAAAAAAAAAAAATGGGGCACCTGGGTGGCTCATTCAGTTAAGCATCCGACTTCCGTTGAGGTCATGATCTCGCAGTTCATGAGTTTGAGCCCCACCTCGGGCTCTGTACTGAGAGCTCAGAGCCTGGAGTTTGCCTCAGATTCTGTGTGTATGTGTGTATGTCTCTCTCTGCCCCTTGCCTTCTCACACTCTGTCTCTCTATATAAAATAAAATAAACATTAAAACAAATTTTAATAAACATTTAAAATTAAAAGTTAAAAAATAAAATTAAAATTATTGTTTTACAAAACTTCATAAACGCTATTAGACTTAAATATAATTATGTATTAGTTTTTTTTAAACTCATACTATTTTTGAGTTCTAACCACACTGTTATTTGCTAATGTAGCTGATTAATTTCAAAAGCAACAGAGTAATTCACCATGTGGTTATACCCACTTTAGATTCCATTCCCGGAGAGACTATCATTTATCAAGGACCAAATTTTGCCCAATGAAAATGCTGCTGTGACCTTCCTCAAACACATCTCCTTATGGGTCTATGCCAGTTTCTCTGAGGTATATACACAGGGATGGCTGTGTGAGGTCTAAAGGTACATCCGTATTTAATGTCATGAAGCACTGTCAGGATGGATACTCCTCAAACAACTACATATATAAATTCCTGCCAGTATGAGCTCTTCACCCTCACCATGACTTTCTCACGTTGGATGTTTGGCAAAATTAATGTTGTTCATAAACTTAATTTGCATTTCTCCAATTGTTAAAAAATTTAACATTCTTTATATGCTTCTTAGCCATTTAACTTCTTTTTCTCTGAATTACCTATTCCTTGTCTTTCTCCAATTTCTATTGGGTTTTCGTTTTTTTTCTTTGTGAAATTTGCAGACATTTCCTCTACGTTCTAGGTATTCATACCTTCTTATATTTTAGAAATTACAAATATCTTTGTCTCAATATAACATCCCATTTTAACTGGTTTATGGTAAATTTTGTTTAACAAAAAAAGTTAATTTTGGTAAAATTCAAACACATAAAATTTTACCTGATGGTTTCTGCTTTCAGGAATCTGTTTTTTTTTTTAATTCTTCCACAATCCAAGTTAATAAAGATATTCTCTTATTATATTTAGCTTTATAATTTTATCATTATCAGTCTAAATCTTTAATTCATCTGAGGTCCATATGGTATCAGTGATCTAATTTTATTTTTTTCTCTCCATAGAGAAACAGTTTATCCAAGACCATCTATGAATAATCTATCCTATACCTACTGATTTGTAATGCTACGACTATCCTAACCCAAATTCCCATATGTGTGGACCATACTTTCCATTAATCAATTCTCTTACACTGTTCCAGTACTATCTTGTTTTTATTTCTTTGTAATACATCCCAGTGTTTGATAAGAGTTTATGTTTACTCATAGATTTTTATTTTTCCATCTAAATTTTAGAAAACCATATTCTCAAATTTCATGAAAGAATCTTTTATAAATTCTAGCTGGAATTGCATTGAGTTTAAGATTAATTTGGGGATTGGGACACCTGGGTGGCTCAGTTGGTTAAGCCCCGTGTCAGGCTCTGTGCTGACAGCTCAGAGTCTGGAGCCTGCTTTGGATTCTGTGTGTCCCTCTCTCTCTGCCCCTCCCCTGCTCATGCTCTGTCTCTCCCTGTCTCTCAAAAATAAATTTTAAAAAATGTAAAAAAAATAATAATAATTTGGGGGTTAGGTGGAGATATGCATCTTGACTATGTTATATGACCTCATCCTTGAATATACTGTGTCTCTTGACTTAATTTATTAAGTTTTATTTTATAACTTATAACTTTAAAAAAATTTTCTACTTGAAGATCTCGTACATTCTATTAGGATCATTCTTGAACATTTTATAGTTTCTGTTGCTATTATGAAAGATATCTTATTTTCTTATATTTTTAGTTTGTATTATATTTTGCAAGAGAATGCATATAGATTTCTATATATGAAACCTGTACCCACCATTATTGATTTAGGTATTTTTTCCCTTCCATTAATTCCTTTTTCTCTTTCTGTGATTAATATTAAAAAGTCATTAACATTTTTACCTCTAACTTTCATATTTCTTAATTTTTCTTTCATTCTTCACATTTTTTATTACCCTCTTCTGATTCCTTCACAGAGTCCTTCAATCTGATATTCCACTTTACTGTTCTTACCTCAGCTGCATTCATTCTTCACTTTAACCCATCCATTGAGTTACTTCAACAACCCAAAGATTAACTGAAGTCCACTGAGTAACCCACATGGAGTAAAAGAATCACCCAGGTGATCTCTGCCCAAATTCCTGATGCACAAAATTGTGAGATAATATTTTCTTAAAGATGTATTAGTCTGTCACATTTTGTTACATAATTGATAACGAGCTCATCATGAGATGGTGGTAAAGTTGTTACCATGAGAGACAGATGAAGATTTTGATAAGAAAATTAAAATAACCTAAAACTTGTTTAATATAGACTTTAAAAAGAAAATAAAAGCCAGCCCAGACTGGTCCCCATGGCAGATGATCTCTTCCAGGCTCTAACCTCTCAATGGTGTCATAGGAGTCATGGCATAAGAGAAATGTCGAGCTCCCAGGGGTCTTGCACATCACTAGACTCATTTGTGTGAACCATTTGGGGGTGGGGGAGCGGTTTCACAGTGTTCATAGTGTTATGGCCTATTTGTTAACTGAAGTAGCTAGCCTCATTATGAATACACCAAAATGTGCTTGTGTTTGCTCTTTGGATTCTCAGAGTGATTTTTAAAACACCTTTTTGATATGCTAAGAGCCTCTAATGAGGACAGAAACCATCAATTCAAAAAAAACCCACTAGGCTGCAAAAACAACAGCTAACTATCTTTTTTGCTGTTAGTTGACAGTCCACATATGGAGGTCAAACAATGGATTGTCATTCGTCAGTAGGCCCCTCTACACAAGGCAACCTACTACTGACCTTGAATAAAATAAACATGCGTTTGCTTTTAATTTGTCTCGATTATGTAAAATTCATAATTGTCCAGGAAAGAGCCAAGTAATGATGTGAGGAGAAGTGGGGGTAGAATTGCATATCCTAAGTGCATTGTAGTGTATGGTAAGAGTAGAAAGGTCATGGAGAAAGTTGTTTTTGTTTTTGTTCTCTACTTAACCTCCATTTCCTCATCCATGAAAGGAAGATAATAATACCCATTCTTAGGGCTAGTGTGAGAATTTATATCTAAGTTGCCTGAGAAGCACTCAATAAATGGTAACTGTCCCTTTTATTACTACCATCATCACCATCAGTAATAAGAGAGGATGAATCTCAGTAATTCAAAACATGGTTAAAACCTCAAGAGACCATGTAAAGATAGCCTTTTGTCAAGATGTCACTCCAAAACCAGTGAAGTTATAGATTATCTAGAAAAACACTAGAAATAACCATGACTAAGTCACTTGGAGGTACCAGACCAGAACCCAGAAAGTCAGGTTAGGCCAAGTATTCAAATGGAGTCAAGAGGATGAAGGACTTATAGAGATAGCAAATTTTTGACTTGTACAGCTTGTTCCACCTCTCTGACATTTTGAAAGGGCAATTTGCCTTGATTAATTCCCACTATAATATTCAAGAGCAGGGAAATCATTTTGATGAGGGGGTAATAAAAATAAAATGGGAGAGAGCAATTCTGTGCCCCAGAACTCCTCTTGAAGAGAGCATTCATTTTGGAAAGGATATTTTGATAAGGGTAGCAGACATGGTTCATGTTCAGCCTAAATCTTCTTGGATCCCACCTCCCTGTTTCTTTGTGCCCTTCTGTGCAGCCTTAATGTGCACTTGCCTCTCAGGGCTCACAGTGGTATCTTTTCTTTGATGGACTGACCTTAGGCAATGGAAGCCCTTAGCCTGCACAAACACAGAGCCTCAAATACATATGAGCTTATTACCCTTTGGGTTGGCCCTTTGCCAATGATTGTGCCACAGCTTGGAAGCCTAGCCTTCTTGCCTCAAGGCACAAACTATGGGTATAATTTTTACTGCATAGGACTAGATCAAGTCTAGGACTTCATCTAAAGTGTCAACTTTGCTTGGTTTCTTCCATTTCTGTGTTCTACTCCTCTCACTCCTTTCCTAGTGTCTCCTGGGAACACCTTAAATAAATTACTTACACTAAAATTCTCACCCAAGGGTTTGCCTCTGGGAACCCAACCTAAGACAATGAGCCAGTTAGGTACTGGTTACAACCCCAAAAGCAAGCATAAGTAACAAAAGATAATTGCTATCTGCCTTCTACAATTGATGGGTCCTATTAATCAGCCCTTTGTTTCAGTGGGTTTGAGAATATAAATTTAGTAGTAGTGGCTGAGACAGAACTGGTGACTCATGTGACAGAACTACTCCCCACTATAACTACACATACACTATACAAATCATCTCTATAAAATCCCAAGTAATGTCTGTGTCACACTCTATGATGTTTACACACAAGTAGATTCTTTTAAGAATGGGACCAAGTTCTGAGGTCTTCACTGGGATGAGCAAGAAGCAAAAACAGGAATCGTCCTTTTGTGCCTCCACAGGGCAGAATTAGGGCACATTTCGCTCTGGTTACACATATAAAAGATAATATTTTAAGGTGTGATCAACAACATAGAACGGAAAAATAATAGTAATACTATTAGCAAATCTAGTTGTTCTCTCATTAGCCCTTTAAAAATCCACTCTTCCCATTTTAACCAAGTTCCATTCTTGTCCTTTTACCTTCATCTGGCCAACACAAGTAATCTAGATATATAAACATTTCAAAATGCTTAATCCATTTGTACTAAGTTTCACATCCTGTTATCAAAAGTCTAACATAATTAAAACCTTTGCTTCCCTCCTTCTTTCAGTGATCAAACACTACACTCTACCCTGTCAACTCTTCATCGGCTCTTTTCCCATCTTTCCATTTCTCCTTCCTTAGGGTGTCCTCCCACCTTCCTATAATTGAAGGCTGATGTCATCTTGAAAGAACATGCACTCTCTATTTTCAGAGGCTCTGTCATTAATGCAGCTGTCTGGCATCCTGTCACTGCCCATCTCTGTCAGTTAATACAGGAACACAAACTTTCAGTGACATTATGCAAATGTATACCCTTCCCTGGAGACTTTCTGCCTGGATGCCAGTACTTAGGTTGCACTGAAATAACACATTGTCCATTTAGACAGCTGTAACCTACTCTAATATGTGTCAGAAAAACAAAGAAAACTTACCTTGATCTCATCTGCTAAGGAAATCTGTAATTTGTAGAGTGCAGTAGTAACCCAAGACCAAAAGTCCTATAAAGAAAAAATGCTTTGAAATACTGTAACCCAAGCCATCTAGGAGGAGCGCTTGATAGAATTAGAGTTTAAAATTCATTGAGCAAAATTGCCTCTTCTGGTACTCCAGTAGGCAATGTAGGCTTTTCATGATCCATACTACATCCAAATAGAAAAGGAAACCAAGGAAATCCACTTTTCCCACTTTAACTAACTCCACTCTCCTCTCTTCTCTATTCTCCTCTCCCTTAGGTTTATCAGGCAATTGCAAGAAATCGAGATACACAAACATTGCAAGACAGCAGGGCATATAAACTATCGTCATTCCCTACAATTGCTCATCACGGCCATTTTAGCTACCAACATCCCTAGTCTTCCCCTTTATTCCTTCTTCACTGCACTCAAAAAATATTTCTTAACTATTAACTGTTTTTGAACACTTAAGAAGTCCTGGGAAAAATTCAGTCCTTAAATCACCAAGGACCAGTTCTCAATGATCCTCCATCCTAGCAGAACTAAGACATAAAATCAGTGGGAGATCATGCACTGTTTTGATGACCAGAAATGTTTCAAGAAGAAGGTAACATTTATAAGCAAAGATAGAGAAAGAAGATTATAGTAATTTTCTTGTGGCCACTATAACAAATTACCACAAACTTTGTGGCTTAAACAACACAAATTTACTCTCCTACAATTCTGGAAGTCAAAAGTCTAACTTTTGTTAAAGTCTAACTTTAAGTCTTAAAGAGAAAAATAAAGGTATCAACAGAGCTGGTACCTTCTGGAGGCTTGGAGGAGAAACCATTCCTTGTGTCTTTCAGCTTCTGAATGCTACCTTGGCATTCCATAACTCATAACCACTTCATTCCAATTTCTGTTTCTGCTTTTATATCACCTTTTCCCAGTCTGATCTCCCGTGTCTCTTACAAGGATCCTTATGATTACATCTGGGTAATAATAAGCAGAATAATC